>NW_024740202.1:5315218-5354372 GCF_018991925.1 Homarus americanus | reverse complement strand
GGATAAGAGACTTGAAAGAGGTGACTTGCATTATATATAAGACCGATTAACAACCTTAGATACTTGAAAAGGAAGGGTGAACGGCATTAATTAAAGATCCATATTACCCTTAGTTTTTGAAACAGGAAGGGCGATACGGCATTAATATAAAGATCCGATTAACAACCCTTGAGTTATTTTATTATTGACCCCGAATGAGATATGCGAACAATAATTGAGGCTTTATAATTATGTCCTGGTAGCTATGTCCTCAAGATATCACTTCATCTCCTAAACTAGTGGACTTTTAAAAGCCTACTCGGAGTGAGGGAGGGCATTAAACAGATCCGGATTCTTCCCTACACCTCGATAAGACTTTTATTGAATGACTGCCACGTAATAACAGGTGCTTATGACACTTGTAACCTAATATCTCACGTCTGTCACTCTTACTGGTAATGATAATACCAATATATGCACACATATGAAGGAAACTTAACCATCAGAAACCATTTGTGAACAGGAGTGACTGGGAGGAATAATTAAAAAGGAGTTACAAGGAGAAGGAATATGGTACTTAAGGTCGTGGGTCCTGTCACGGTCGCCATTTGTTACGAGTTGGATTTAGAATATAGTTAAAAAGTCTACCCAGATCCCAACAAGCAACAAAAAACAAAACAAAGACAATCGGACTATAAATAGTAGACAAGGATGCAGTTTTTGTTGTGTGTAATAAAAGTACATAAATTCTTAACAAAATATTCAGCTATCTATAATTACTTACCCTTAATCATACTTAACCCAAAAATATTAATTGTAGTATATGCATATTTATACAACATACAATAATTTTGGGCAAGTGGACGGGGGTAATATAAGATTACAAATACTTAAGTGAGCTGAGATGGCTGACAGCAAGGCTGAGTATTGTAGAAGACGGTAGGTAGTCACTGTAGGTTTCAGGATAGGTGATCCTGTGGTCACTTCAGAGTGAATTAACTCTCATCGAACTGGAGCTAATCAAGAAGACTTTGAGGAGGTGACGAACAACCAGGATATGGAGAAGGGAAACTCTTGAGAACTTAAGACTTAGTCATACTGTGTTTCATTCTTAGATGGCGTGTTTCGTGGTGCTAGGCAGGTGAGTCAACAGATGGCGGGGTTCTGTAATAACATGGACATTAATTATTTAATAAAGAAAACGATTAAAATTATGGTAAATAAACAAAACACAGAAAAAAAATAGATTTACACTGTACATAACCATCGACAGTGAGATGATTATAGGCGATTAACAATGTTTTTGGTTTTATTTTAATCATGACAATAGATGGCGTGGTTCGCAATAACTGGCACTCCCTCCATAGATTCTTCCCTTCGGCTCCTATGCCAGACAACCTCTTCACGATCAGGATTTCCTAGCTCGTACATCTTAAAGTCATCATTTTGGAATCTACCTGTACCTCGCCCTCCCGCCAGCTCTCCCACCAACCATCTTCGCAGTTTTGTCATATAGTCCATGCCTTCTTGCTCACGCAGCCCATCCATCGTCCACAGTTCCTTCCTTCCCGCCCCGCTCTTTTCTACTACATGCATAGATGTGTACTCTTTCGCTATCTTCCCTCCTGTTCCTGTCGATTCTAGATAGAGTATCCCGCCACAAAGTTGTTTTTCCCCCTGCTTTTACTCTATAGTGAAGTTAAACTGCTCGAGATCCGCATTCCACCTACTTTCCACGGCACCTAGCTTAGCCTTCTCGATGACTGAGTGGGTTGTTATCCCAGATAGATCTGAAATGTTTCTGCCAAATAATCCCAGAATTTATCTACTACTGCCCATTTGAGTGCTAAGTGCTAACGCCTGTTCCTCATTCATTTTCTCTGTGTGCACTTTGACCAGATGGGCATCCGGGTTGAACTGTCCTCACATACACCTCCTCACTGATGTCTGCCCCTGACTTCCGCCCCAGAAGCCACTTTCCCAATCCGCCAATTGCCCCTCGCTCTACGATGATCAGACAGATTTGCCACCAACACCTGGGCTACAGCTTCTCACCGCCTCCTTACAGCTGTCGCAACACTATCACACCCTCAGGCATCCAACCTTCATCCTCCATTGTTAGAGGTTCAACTGCTCACTTTGTTAGCCACCTGGCTTAATGAGGGAACATACTGACAGCAACCGAGTAATCTGGGAGGAAATTGCTGGGGCTTTTTCCTTCCGTCGTACAATCTCCCAGGCTGATGGCCCCACTGCACATAACTGCCTAACCTCATGCAAGCAATTTTCCCCACTGAGCTGTGCTTCTGGCTTCCCTGCACAAGACACATGTGCGGCCAAATCTCCGCCACCTCCCAGCACATTCATCCCCAACAACCCAACATGACAGACCTTACCCTGGGTCTCTTGAATCCCTGACAAACTAACAGGCCTACATCAGTGACTTCCACATACAAACTTATAGTGACCTGAATACACCCTCTACACACGGCACTGGAAACCCCTGACGCCTCTTTACCTTATTCAGAGTGGGTTGCAACACCACGCCTGCAGGCTCCAGCTCCACGGCAGAAGTGTTCCTCAATTAACGACACTTCTGCCCCATTCCGCTAAACCCCACATTTCACGACCTGGCCATCAGCACCGGAACCTTAGGACACTCTGCTTTCAGTTTTAAGGTACCTTCTGTCGCGACACTTTGTCATGTAGACCACGCTTGACCAATGGTCCGCTTCTCTCTTGGTTCATAACATCGCCGAATCTATTGGTGAGGCTAAGAACGGTTGGCGGACCGCCTGGGCCTTGACCATTTCCCGACCGCCAGTTCCGATTGTTATTTCCAACTCGATACTGGCCACACATGTATCCTCTTCGGACACTCTCCTGGTCCAGACCTGTTCGTGTAATTGAAACTGAGGTGGCCCCTCTTGTCCACACGATAGCACATTGGGAGAATCTCCAGCCCCCAGCCTGCAGTTCGCTCTCTTCTTCCCTTAGTCACGGTATTCTCCCCCAAAGCCTCTCGTTTTGTTCCGCCTCTCAGCCCTGTGATCCACTCTATCTAGATCATTACGGTGAGGATATTTCTGGGATCTCCTCCAATAACCAGCATACGGCTTTATGTTCCTCCTTGAGCCCCCCGAAAGGATTGCATCTCTCCCAACAGGGCCTTATCATATTTATGTCCATGTAGGTTCAACTCATCGCTTTAAATCGAGTATGGTACCAGCAATATTCAAGAAGCGTTTCTGTTGTCTGTTTCCTGATCTCATCACCTTCTGAATGGCGTCATACGTGGCCGTCTGTCCCGCCGTATTGCTGCTTCAAATAATGTTATCTGATCACGGCTTCCTGTAGTCCCTGGTGCATGCATTGTATACGATTCGCCTGCAGGACCTTGCAAGATGCCTTATTATGAGAATTGGATTCGACTGATTTCGTCTCCGTCTAGCAGCTTGAGGGTTCGGTCAACCTCTCTAAACCGCTTCCCTACCTCTACTCCTGGCCTACCATCGAACTGAGACATGGTCAACCCAGCCCCGAGACTAGTTCCCTCTCTACTTTTGTGTCTCCTCATCTCCCACATTGTCTCACCGTGCTGTATTTGATACTGTGTCTTTACCCTATCTAGTGCATCCCTCAAATGAGCTAGGTGTTGTTGATGTTCCTTCTCTAACTGTTGCAATTGAGTGTGGTGCTCCCCCCTTAACTGTTGTACATATACTCCATACTCCCCCCTGATTTGGTTCGCCCATGCCTGACATTCCCCATTGATCTTCCCTTCTAACTGTTCCAATTGTTCCTGATACTCTCCCCGGATTTTCCCCTCTAGCTTCCCAATACGTTCCACGAACTCTTCTCTCAACTGCACCAAACCCGGGCTGTCTCTCCTTTTCTCCGAGTAACCCCGCACCGTCAACCACAACAAACCCATTCCCACGGCGAGCATGAGTAGAGCTGGGGTCACACACTCTACCGTTTCCATCCACTCCATGATTCCGCCCATTATCCCAACCACAGAACTATCAGTCACGAAATAAAAATAACTACGCTCTGCTACCATTTGTAACCGGTCGGAATTTACAGGACTTTAATTTCTCACTTGACTTGGGGTTTATTAAAGATTATTAGATGGGAATTGCAGTGGAAGTGCCCCTTTGAGAGAAATCCCGAACCAGCACAAGAACACTTAAATTTACTAAACAAAATGACTTGTCCGTGACCCGTGGAAGGATAGCGTCTGTGACTGGGATGAATGAGACACACTGTTAAATTTACACTTATATTCCCTCCAACACTACAAACACAATCAAATAGTGGTACACCAATATGCGCACCTCTTAACCTGAACTTAAAATACTACTCTGGGGAATAAAAGTTATACATGATGTTGAAATTATTAGAACCTCAGGCAATGCCTCATTAGAGGACAATAAGTTTAAAGTATTAAGAAATGTTGCTTGCACACATGAACCAGGCCTTAAGGGCTTTCAACAAAATAATATCAATCACTGAGAAAATGGTATTAAAAAAATAAGAAATTAATAACTCTACAATGAATAGGCCTTAAGGGCACTCAACAAAATTATATCCAGCACTGAGAAAATGGTATAAAAAATCAGAACTTATTAACTCCACCCTGAATAGGCCTTCAGGGCGCTCAACAAAATTATATTACCCCAACAGATACACACCTCCTAACCTAACTTAAACACTACTCTGGGGAACAAAGGTTATACCTGAGATTGAGATTATAAAGAAATATTAAATGCACACAGCATACATTAGTAACTGAAGTATTAATCACACACAAAAAAATATTGTCACTATTATTAAGAAGTTACTGAGTCCACCAATACCCGTGGAACTATGCTTCCTAACCTAACACACACACAGATTCCACCTGCACTGAGGCTGCCAAGGCATGTCTCTCAACAGGCACCAGTTTAAGGCCCAAATCAGCCTTTTCCACCTTGGAAAGTGTACTTAAACTCCACTGACTTGGCCCCAGTGTGCGGCCCTGTTTTCACTCAGCTGGCTTCTTCACTTTACCCCCAGTACATCCACAGCGGAAGGGAGGAGCTAATCAGACCTTGCACAGTTGGAGAGAAGCTTTAGCTTCCCTGCTAGCAAGAGGGTTTCTGTTTGCTGCTTGAGACATGTGGTATTGTGGAGCCGAGGTAGAGGAGAGCTGGATGACCCTGTCAGCTGGGCACCCAGACGGTTAGATTACTCAAGAACAACCCCAAACAACCAGCCCAACCACAATCACACCTCTCACCGATTGCCAAACACACCCCACCACACACCAAAACCAGAAAGAACCTCACTGCCAGTTCTTGGTCTCCCCACCCCCAACACAAAACACACAACCACACCAACACCACAACCCACCACACCACACACACACCAACCACCCACCCACACACAAACACTAGCAGCCAGTTACATTTCATAACAAACCACTAATTGTTAGGCCCACACCAAGTTTGAAATAACCCTGAAATTTCTGAATACATATATATATATATATATATAAATATATATATATATATATATATATATAATATATATATATATATATATATATATATATATATATAATATATATATATATATATATATATATATATATATAATATTCAGAAATTTGTGTAATTTCAAACGTCAAACGCTATTATGATACTTAAACCTTTCAAGGTCGTCTGAGGGAAGAGCGCTTCTAATACAGTGAGAGGTTGTGAGCTAGGCCTATATGATATTAAATGTAATTTGCCGAATTTATAATGATGTGATCTATGAAGTTATGGACTATTATTGAATTTGGAATTATTATAGATCATTTATCAGTCTGAATAATGTTACAGGTGCCCCAAGCATATTAGTTAGGCGGAAAATATGTCACTAGGCCTAAGCTAGCGCTTTGGAGAGAGACGCAACCCTGGCTCGCCCTCAGTCACGCTGAAAGTCATTGACCTACATGACATCCCTGCGCCGTCCGCCCACAGAAATAGTCACGTGGCCTAGTCAAATTGTTGGCGCCATTGCAGTATAACAAGTAAGTTCATCTGATCTCAGACGGGTTTAGATAGGGCAGTGATAAAGTTAACAAGAGCTAACAGTGAGTTCATATTTCTGGTGGCTCGCCAGAACCCACTTGACTGCGTAGAAATTGACCATGCGAGAGTGATGATTGATAGAGATTGACTGCCGCTGAGACTGCCGTTGAGGATTGATGATTGGCGATTGTCATAAAACTATCCGCAGGCTTGTCACTGGTTAGCGGGAGCAAAGGATCTCTTGAGTGAACGAAAGGATCCCGACAACTAAAACGATACGGGCCAGCATCAGCATTGGGTGATCAGTCTACCACGCGGTGCACAACACCACACCACGCGTCTCGGTCAGATAGAGAAGTATTACCTACTGGCCATAGTCACCTGTTGGCGTTCTCTTCCCGCCCATGGACGCACTGAGAGTACACTGAGGCTATCTGAGTAGATTAATGGTCACACACTGAGACCAGGAGTCTATGGATACCAAAGAAACATTTTATCTCCCTTATTACGGGTGTATGTTGAGTTGGGTGAGCATGGTTCAATTTAGTACAGGACCCAGTAACATCTCCAATAATAGTGACAATATTTTTTGTGTAGTTAGTACCATTTTTTTCAGTTACTGATATTATCTTGACGTAGTAATAGTTCTAATTGATTTGTATAGTATTGTTTTTGAATGTTGGGTCACTAAGTGGAACCAGAGTGATACTCGTGATTTAATCTCTTTAATGCATTTAATTTTCTTTATAATTCCGATCTCAGGTATAACCTTTGTTCCCAGAGTAGTGTTTTGCTAGGGTTAGGAATTGTGCATCCGTTGGAGTGATATAATTTTGTTGAAAGCCCTTAAGGCCTGTTTCATGTGTGAGCAACATTTCTAATACTTTAAATTTATTGTTGCCTGAATGTCTAATAATTTCAATATCATGTATTAACTTTATTCCCATGAGTAGTGTCTTAAGTCTGCTAAGAGGTGCCATATTGGTGTACCATTATTTGATTGTGTTTGTAGTGTTGAGGAATATAAATGTAAATTTTACAGTGTCTCATTCATTCCAGTCACAGACGCTATCCTTCCACGGGTGACTTGACAATTCATTTTGTTTAGTAGATTTAAGTGTTCCTGTGCTGGTTCGATTTTCAAAGGGCGCTCCACTGCAATTACCATCAAACAATCTTTAATAAACCCCAAGTCAAGTAGAAATTAAAGTCCAGTACCTGACCGTTACATATATATATATATATATATATATATATATATATATATATATATATATATATATATATATATATATATATATATATATATATATATATATATATATATAAAATCAACGACCTCACCAGCAAGGAATCGAACCCTCGACCTACTGGGTGTGACTAGGGAACGCTACCGCTAGGCCACAAGGACACTAAAGCAGTTCTAGACTCTGTTATATTTCACTCAAAGCCTGTTCATCGAGCTGATGGCGCCGTGAACTTCAATGGAAACTGCCCGCGCCTCTTATGTGGTGTCAGTAGCATTTTACCGAATCGCTGGTATGAAACGCGAGGTACATATATATACTTCATTTTAGTCCATATAACACGGACTTTGAACATATAATCAACGACCTCACCAGCAAGGAATCGAACTCGACCTACTGGGTGTGACTGGAACGCCACCGGCCTAGCCCTAACTTCATCCCTCTCTGATTTTCGAAACTATCTTGAACTCTCATTTTCTCCGTCACCTTGAACGCTTCTTTGTCGGATCACCAGTATGGCTTTCGCCAGGCGAGATCTACTGGTGATCTGCTCTCCTATTGCACCAATCTTTGGTCATCCTCTAGGGATTAGGGGAAACTTTCGTCGTGGCCCTCCTACATCTCCAAAGCATTTGAAAGGGTATGGCACAAGTCTTTACACTAAACTTCCTTTTTGGTTTCTTCCCCACTTTGTTTCTAATCTCTAGCTTCCTTGAGAACAGATCCATGGCAGTTGTTGTCGAGGGATCGATCTTTCGCTCTTTCTCTACCAGTAGTGGTGTCCCACAGTGTTATGTTCTTTCACCTACTCTTCCTTCTTTTTATCAATGATTTACTTCACACTACAACTAATTCTATCCATTCTTACCTGATGATTCTACTCTTCACTCTTCTTCACATTTTCCCCTTCCTCCTAACTCAAACTAGATCTGTTTCTAGAACTGATATCATTACTTTTTGTGATGAGTTAGAGGACCTCTTCGATGTTGCCCACCCCAAGGCAATGCAGCTCTTGACCATCAAAGAAGACCGAGCATTCCTGGCAGCGCAACGAGAAAAAGGGAGAAGAGGTGTAATGGCAGGAGTAGACAAAAAGATTGCTTGTTCCATCAAGCGTCGGGAAGAAAGCAAGAGTAAGCAATCTCTACAACAGAATCAAGCCAGTTCTGCTCTTGAATATGATGAGTTGGGTTCTTCATCTGAAACAGAATCACAATCAAGCTAGCAATCAGGTGTCTCGATGGAGCTCTACCCAAGTTTAATCTCCGACGGCCCGGAGCACTTCACCGAGCACGGTGGATGGCTAAGCTCATTTATGTCATGAAGATCCTGATTTTTGCTAATCAGTTTAAACTAACTGCTCGTGAGACATTAGGCTTGAAACGATTCACATTCTTTGTGCTAGAGGTGTATGTCAGTGCATGGTTCACGGCCTCCGTTCCATCCTCCGCTCCTGCTAATGATTTGCGGCTCCTCCAAGACCTGTCAGAGTACCACGACGTCAAAATATCAAGAACATGTCTCACAGTCTTCGGTCGTCACCTGTGGTACCTCAGTGAAGGCTTGGTGGGTCTTGCACTCTTCGATCCACAAGTTAATGCAACAATGAAGACAAACATAGTTCGGGCAATCGTTGAGAGGAAGGCGACCGAGGATTCACCAAAACGTGCTGCTCTTCCTGCCACATCTTCCCTTCCCACAAAGCAGCTCTCAGACTTTGCTTCTAGAGGATCAAACTTTCTATTTGAAAGTCTCAAAATGAAGACTTCTTTTTTGTCCAAGGAACCTGACACATGGTCTGATGATGAAGACTTCAAAACTGGCGTCGCAGTTGTGGGTGGTCTCAGAGTCATCAACGACACTGCAGAGAGAGGGATTGCCTTGATACAGGCATTCAACAGCAAGATCACGAAGAGTGAAGACCAGCGTCAACATCTGCTGCAGGTTGTTGAAGAGCAGAGGCGGTCACAACCAGGGACATCAAAACAGGACCTTACAAGCAAAAAGCGAAAACAATGAATGGGTTGTCCACACCTCTCCCACCCATTGATGTAAGCGTGTTCACTGCAGTTTCATTTTAAAAAGGAATTAATCATTTATATGTACAGTGTACACATAAACTTGCTCAATATGTAAATTTTAAAATAAACCGGCATATTATGAATATTCGTATTTTTTGCCAAAAGGATAAAACTTCAATTGACTTGAGCTACCTCTAAATATTGTCCAAATGACCCAGGATTTCGCCTGTGTTCTTTTTTCATGGGTACGCAGTATTGGACCAATGGCCATTCCATTTAATCAATTTTAGAAATTCACCCCTATGCACTATTGTCACCCTAATATATATATATATATATATTGATAAAATCACACAGGGAAAAAGGGAAACAATGGAGCACCTTAGCTTTCTTCTTTATTCAAGACATCTGCCCAAGTGTCGTCAATCGACACTTGGGCAGTTGTAGAATACCGCCCTTGTAGTAGAGAAGGGGTTTTCTCTATCTCCTCCTCATCAACAACTTCGTTATGAATTTTAGCCAATGTTGGGTCAGTCCTTTGTGCTGTAGTCAGTTTTTCAGGATCATGAGGTAGAGGTACTGCAGGCAGTGCAGGGTTACCGCCAAGGTCCCCAAAACCAGTACGTGTGGCAGTAGGGAGTTTTGGAGGATCATCTCTCTCATCATTCATGTGTAGCCTGGCTTGAGACCTAGTGATAGCACATATAGGAAACAAATATGGCTGTTCTTTCTCAACTTCGACAGTATTGTTATGTGGTAAGGGAGAGTTCTGAACCTTCAATTTGGAACAACCAAATTGCCAGTCATTTCCCAGAAGAAGGGTTGCATCAGGTATTGGCAATGCTGAATCTGTAATACCCACAACCACTGTACCTCGTACAAGATCACACGCGAGATAAATCTTTGCTAAATAGACATGAATTGTGGAGGTCAGCCCTTTTACATACACCTTTTCCCCTGCGAAACACTTATGAATGTCTGGAAATGCCTTCCTTACGATTACACTTTGTGCTGAAGCAGTGTTTCTGGCAACCTGAAATGGGTGTTTCCTTGAATTAAGAGTGCGTGAAACAGTTTCCATTGATTTGAAAGCTTTGAAATAGCCTCCCGAGAATTACTGCTAGGCAGGTTAGCTGAGGACACTGGTTTAGTAAAGGTTGCCTCCTTAGAAATTTTGCATTTAGGATTAGGACTCTCCCTAATTACATGACCCTCTTTTTTGCAAAATCTACAAATTGGTAATTTGCTCCAAGCACCTAGCTGACTCTGTTCACTACACTTATCTACAGGGCCCTTTTTTTAACCTGCAGAGGACTGTACATTATGCAGCTTTTCTTTTCACCAGGGGTATGGCGATGGACTAGTGCAAAGACATCTGCTACATTAGCTACCTTAAGGAGACCAAATCTCCCCCTTATCTGTCAAGTGTAACGGAACCTTTCTTATGAATTCCTCCAGTACCATGAGGTTGACTGACTCCTCAAATTTGCTGATGGCAGCAGATTTAATCCACCTGTGAAAAGCCCTTAGTTTCTCAGAAGCAAACTCTGCGTACGTTTCGGTATTTAGTTTGCTAAGGTTTCGGAAAGCCTGTCTATATCCCTCAGTAGTAATTGAATATGAGACAAGGATCGCCTCCTTAACATCATCATAATCAGTGTTGTTTTGTAATCCCTCACAAGCCTTTAGAGCCTTTCCAGAGAGTTAGGCCACCTAAAATGATTGGCAATGGACTCGAACTCCCTGAAAACACCTTCAGAGTTGGATTCTGAAAAACAAGGTGCTAACTTTGATTATTTTGCTACGTCACATGTGTCTGTTTCTTCACTCCTACTGGACTGTTTCAGATGCAAAACTTCCAACTCATGCTGCCTCTCTCTCTCCCTTTCTTCTCTTTCTCTTTCTTTCTCACCGGTGCCTCAAATTTCATCATCTCAAACTTTACTTTCTCTAACTCGAGCAAGGATTTGGTGTCAGTGGCACTTATTACAGGCTTGGCAGAGTCTGTACCGTCAGTATCATCATCAACCTCATCGCCAAAGTGTTCTAGTATAATGTTCTTTAACTAGGTTTTGGTTACGTCAGCACCAAGTTGTATTCTAAAATATGTGGCTATATAGCAGAGATCGTCTTTGATAGGGTTTGAGATTTTCAGAAGCTCTACTAAGGGAGAAGTGACAAACTCTAATGTATTAAAGTCTGACATCTTGAGTGCAGGAATTGTTCGGACATATCAATTCGAATTGACTTCCTGCTTTACAAAGGGGTACAATAGCCCTACACTTGTGTGTGTTCAATTCACAGTTGATTGTGAGGTAAGGTCGGAGGATAAAATACAAGCTATAAAGTAGTGAAGCGGCTATCTAGCAATTTCTCATCCTTACCAGTTAACACCCATACAACAACAGCATGGAGAGTTTTCCCACTCTAGTTTGCCCCCAATTGTCAAACTAGAGTAAGAATTACTTCACTATATTAAAACTCTGGGTCAGCCTTTAAGTCTAAAGCTGGCAGGAACTTCGAATTGTAGAGTGTCTGTTGCCCTATGCATCAGGCTTTATTCCCACAATGTGCACGAGGAGACACCAGCTATGTACTTTAAATAAGTTTGATGTGGTCACTACTACAACCGAGTTGTTGCTTGTTTAGCTCTCTGTCTCAAGAAATGGATGAAACACGAAGGTTTCGAAAAGAGTGAGCCTCAGGTCAGCTTATGTGGGAGGACGGGTTCTCTTTAGTTTACTTTACCCTGAAAAGATAACTGTGAGTAGTGAAGTAAAGTGTATTGAGTCAACAACTGACTACCAGTGATTTGTCAGGTGACTGTAGCACACACCACATTGGACCAAGTGCGAAAATGAACTACTGTTATTGGGAAGCAAAATTACTTTACAAGCACACTTATGAAACTTTCACCTGACTGATAGCAGGGTCAATTCAGCAGAACGTAATTTGTAAATTCTGGTGTGAAATCAGATAGCTCCCGGACAGACCCCCATTATGTGATGTCCCTCCTTGCTACCCACAACATTTAGGAGAGGCAAAATTGACAAGTGAAAATACGGAGTGAATTATCTAGGGTTGAAATACGTGGATGCAGCAAGTAAGGAGCACACACACACACAAAAATCACTTATCGTGACAGACAAATTTAAGTTCTGAAAGGGATAAGAAGATTATCAAGTAAACTGAGTAATTTAATAACATTTATATCAAGATAGCTAATTCAGTACATTATGTAACACAAGTAAAACACAAAATAATGCCATTATCAACTCAAAAGTAACGCAACTATGCATTTATCAAAGCACACCGGAATATTACCCAATTATTCTTACTTTAAACATTAAGTACACATACATTATAGAACAACACAAAAACCTGATAGAATTAGCAGCTCAGGTAGCAAGTTTAGGTCACGATGGTCAACGACAAGGAACCAGGCATTAACGCCGTAGTCCACTACCCTCAAACCATCACAACACCATGAGCAGAGTAATCCATAATCCAATTCGTCATCCACACCCTGGGAGAAGAGGGACACCCTAGGCCACAGAAAAGAGAATTAGCTACCAGGCAGGCACACTTGCCTCAATACATCGGTCTCATAGTCAGATGGGAAACTTGTTCTGAATCGGTGCTCACTGGGTGGTAGGGGACTTATCTCACTTTCAGCACAAATGAAGATGTTCAAATTATTGGTAATAACGAATAATAATAAACTAACACACATCTATGGCAGGGTTCTAGACAAGTGTGTTGGTTTTATTTATCATACACAACTCATAGCTCTGATGTGGTCATTGATTTTATGTCTGATCACAAACCAACCCAAGCCAGTGTACATGTAGCCAGTGATGCCCCCACTGATAGTGTGATAACTACATCCTTGTGTAAGGTGAAGCTCAGAAGCGTTTACAGCGCCCAACAGGGAAGCATGCTAAGTTCATGTCTGCCTTTATGTCTCATGAGTTAAGGGCGAAGCCTGAAGAGTCAAGGGCGTAGAAGCCTGAAGAGTCAATGGTTTATGTCTAAGCAAGTTATTGGAAGCTCCAACAACTTGTCCCTGAATACGAATTCGCAACTTTCGATTTACAGCAGGTACCTACTTTGCTGTTAGGTGAACAGGGACCAATGGAGGCTGGGAAGTGTGTCCAAACAACTTTCCACCGGCCCGGGAATCGAACCTGTGAAATCTCGCTTGTGAGGCAAGAGCGGTACCGTTCTACCCACCGGCGCCCCCGTTGACTTACAATGATTTAGGACTTCATGCTCAGCCACAGCAGCTAATGAAAAATCTTCTGAAACAATTATTAATTCAGTTTGTTTGTTTAGAATCAAAAGAGTGTCATTCGCTTCCAATGGAAATGTTTCCAAATGCCATGGATTAAACTTCTTTTGTGATTTTAGTGGAATGTGTATTAGTATTTCCTTATGTGTGAAGGTTGCTTCTAATAAGGGGTAATAATATTCTACTTCATGCTCCTGAAAGATAGGAATTAGATGATAGGTAGTTTCAGCTATATGCAAAGCTGCAATATGTTGACCAACTAGCGACAACTGTGTACCAACATGACCTAAACCTGCATTCACTAAATCAGCTATGAGCCTACTATGGTATCCGTGAAAGCTTGCTCAGAGGCTTCCGCTGCATGCATACATTCTGTAAAACAAAGTAGCCATTCCAGTGTAGACTCTGGCCGTGTGAATCCCTGGACAACACTTGTTAGTTGATTAATTTCGTCGACAGTAGCATTCATAAGATAGCTCAGAGTTTGTACTGCCTTGTAGGACTCTGTAATGGCCCTATGAAACTGCATTCATTCGTTTCCCAAGTTTAGCTACATCTTCTGCGGTTGCCGTAACAAACAGGGTGTTACTTATTAAACTAACAAAATTAAATAGACCACGTTTTTGACGCCTCTGACAATGTACAGTCGGAGTCAAAAGTCTTGAACACTTAACAATATCTTGCATCTACTTCTGAGTTTTACATATATGATAACATATATACTAATAACACTACTTGTCATCACAAAATGGGATAAAACTCTCCTTAATACCTGCTATCGCCGCTGGCTTATAAATACTGGTGTCAGTTGTTGAAGATCGCTGCCTTCCCCGAACAAACATTGGATCTCTCAGCGACCCCCCTCCCCCACGCGGCCTGTTGCTTCGTGAGATGTATCGGCTGGGGGAGGCAGGGGCGGTGTTTACGGATAAAGAATTCCTGATTCTGCTGAATGTAAGGTTTAAAGGGTGACGTGGCTCTCATGACACAGATCGCCCTCTCGAGTGATGCGCCCCACCACGCGACCTGTGACCTCGCCAGATGCGGCAGGGGGGGGTGGTGTTTACCGCCGGCGTCAGTACTGGCGAGTGAGTATTGGCGTGAGTGCTGCGTTTGCTGCCCTACCCGAACAAAGATTGGGGGGTGGGCGGTGTTTACGGAGAAGAGGTCCTGATTCTGCGAAATGAATGGTTTAAAGGGTGGCGTGGCCGCCTGGACTGGAGAAGATCGCTCCCTCGAGTGATGCTGTAAGAACCAGCCTTCTGCTCGCACTGATAAACACCACACAATCCTGTCCAAGAATTTGTGCTGAGACAATTTACACAGTACTGTTGTCTCTCGGACCACCATACTGATCTGCATTGACCCGCACTTGTAAGTACTGTACGGCATAAGTGAAGACATACCCCTCGGTACTGAAATATTGTTGACTAATTACGTCTACTCGTTGCTGCCTAACCTGGAGTAATAAAACAATGCAGAATGAAGCAAAGCTAAGATTAACAGAGCTATGAACTTTGTATCGTGTCACTATGCTCAATAATCAATTATAATTAAGACAAATTGTGTGAGACTAACTAATTATGTATCAGATAGATCACCATGTAATACTAATGAACGCCTTGTTCTCTGCAGGTTTTAACCACATCAATAAATATTGAATGCGTCAACAGGCGGGTTTCAATCATTCCCTTTGACTTGCCCGTCACCTGAACGTCCTTATTCCCAAGGCGTTTATAATACCTAAGATCTTCGGGTACTTACATGCCAAATATTATCAAGTGTTCAAGACTTTTGACCTCGACTGTACATTCTTCCCGATGTCTTCAGGAGATATAGGTAGTTTTCCCTCGAAGTGATTTACACGCTTGAGTAGACTATTCATACGGTCGTTATAAAGTAAGATGGTTTGACAGAGTGTTGTAGATATGATAGAAAGTTGTTCGAGATCTTGCAGGGTGTGCCTAGCTGTTTCAATGTGGACAGCTATTGACCTCAGGTGCACTGGCATGCGCACCAAACCATGGAGCTCGTACTTGACAGTTACGGCATCTTCCACTACAAGTACTTTGCCCAGTGGGGCAACTAATGCCCTGGGTTTGACGTCTGCTGGGGATGTGGCTGTAGCGATATCCAAGCCATGCCTGAAAGGGGCGAGGATAATTAATAATTTTTGTTTGCTGATCCTAGTTTTTTACGATATGTATTGTCTACTGTCATGTCTTGTTGAGCAACTGTTGCAGTAGAAGTAGGATGTACTTGACTGACTGACATTAGAGGTCCCTACTAAGTCTTTGCTGACTTTTTTTAATTCTATCTACATGTACTATAATTTTCTGTGACGTTTGTCGTTGGCTCAACTACTTGAAATTTATTTCCATGTTCTTTCGCTTTAATCAGGTATGGACCTGTGAATTTAGGCGAAAGTTTTGATATGCGTTCCGGCGCGTTTATCATTACTGCGTCTCCTATTTCTAGAGTTATAGGCTTAGCGTTTTTATGTTGCTTGCAGATCATTTCAGCACGTGAGGCTGCTAAATGTTTTCGTACTTTTCCATGGATGCTTGTGAAAACATGTATTTATTTCTTGGCATAGTCATCCATGTTGTACACAGGTTGTGGGATTCCTGCTAGTACATCATAGGGCAAGCGTTTATCGGCACCATAAATTATGTAGTATGATGATTTTCCTGTAAAGCTATTGATAGATCCATTGATGGATGCGGTTACTTGTGGAAGCCAATCCTCTCACGAACTGTGCATTGGATTCACCACGTGTCGGAGAATCTCAACAATTTTACGATTTGTATGCTCGAGCAACCCATTTGAGGATGGATGGTAGACGGTTGTGAAGGTTTGTGTGATGTCGTATTGCTGACATATTGCTGTTAAAAGTTGATTCTTAAATTCTGCCCCGTTATCTGAGAGTATCACTCAAGATGTAGAAAAGGTACAGATAAGATGAGTGACTAACGCATGAGCCACTGCTTCGGCAGACTTGTTCTGCAATGGTGTTAGTACCATAAATCTAGAAAAGTGGTCAACGCACACAAGTATGTAATTAGCGCCTTGTTGGCTTTTTGGTAATTGCAATCAATCGATTGAAAATGTATCCCATGGACGTTCAGGCGTCGGGTATTCTAAGATTGGAGCGGGATCCATCGTTGTTCCCTTGTGTTTTGCACAAGATAAACACTTACCAATGTGATGCTCGATGTCGGTTCCCATCGCTTTCCAATAATATTTGTGTCTAATTTCTGTTAGACATCTGTCTTGCCCCGGATGCCCAGCTTGGAGTGCATCATGGAGGAGGGTGAGGATGTTTTCCTTTAGTGATGTAGGAAAAACAAATTGGGAGATTGACTCTTGTTGTGTTTTTACTGAGCGATACAGTATGTCGTGCCGGAGCTCAAACTGTGAGAGTGGTACAGGCATTTTTGGCAAATTTACCTCATCTCCCGATTCTAAGGCATAGATTACCTTGGACCACAGTGCATCCTGTAACTGTTCCGCCCTGAACTGTAACAGGGTGAGCGTGGGTAGTGGCGTGACAGGAGCTATGTGTCTAGATAGCGAATCAGGTACCACGTTCGCACGACCCGGCATTTTTTTTTTTTTTTTACGGGGAATGGCCCATCCGGGCACAGGTCATCGACCCACAACGGGGCCTAGGGGGCAAAAAAATAAGACTTTAAAAATAGAAGAGGAAAAGGTTTTATTAATCTACAGCACGAAGATGCCGGAAAACCAGCTTTTTAAAGTGAGACAGATTGTATGAGTGTGGAAACACAGAAGAAGGTAGAGCATTCCACAGGTTGGCTGTGTGAGGAACGAAGGATATATTATAACGCGTAATTCTAGTGTGACCGATATCCACAGAGAATCGGTGTGTTACGAGCCCACGGCATTGCCGGCGGTACACAGAATACCAAATCCACCAAACATTGCCCGTTAAATTACTTGTAAAAGAGAGAGAGTGATGCAGCATTGCGGCGAAGAGAAATGCCTTTGATTCCATCCTATCTAACAGTTGGTCAGAAGAGGAGCCACCCCAGATATGAGTGCAGTACCCCAAGTTAGGACGAATAAATCCCTTATATATTTGAAGCAACTGCTCAGGAGTGAAGTAGCGACGGCATCTGTACAGCAATCCTAGCTTTCGGGAGGCAGCTTTAGCAATGTTGAGGATGTGTGGCTTCCATGACATATTAGAGAAAATGGTGAGGCCTAGCATATCTATTTTAGAATTTGGAAGAATGATAGCGTCCTGAAATGTGATTGGTGGGAAATCTTCTATTATGGAAAGTTTAATTGGTAAATAATGTGTTTTACTACGATTAAATTTAGCCAAATTTCTACCTCCCCATTTGGAGATGCTACACGGATCCGCATTGATAGATGTAATGATATCAGCTCTAGAAACAGATCTAGTTTGAGAGTTAGGGGGAAGGGAATATGATAAGAAGAGTGAAGAGTAGAATCATCAGCGTAAGAGTGGATAGAATTGGTTGCAGAGTGAAGTAAATCATTGATAAATAGAAGAAAGAGAGTAGGTGAAAGAACAGAATCCTGTAGGACACCACTATTGGTAGAGAAAGAGCGAGAAATCGATCCCTTTACAACAACTGCCATGGATCGGTTCTCAGGGAAGGTAGAGATTAGAGAACAAAGTGGGGGAGAGAAACCATAAGAGGGAAGTTTAAAAGCAAAGACTTGTGCCATACCCTGTCACATGCTTTGGAGATGTCGAGGGCCACAACGTAAGTTTCCCCGTAATCCCTAAGAGAGGATGACCAGAGATGGATGCAGTAGGAGACCAGATCACCAGTAGATCTCGCCTGGCGAAAACCATACTGGTGATCCGATAAAAAAGAAAGGTGTTCAAGGTAACGGAAAAAATGAGAGTTTAAAATAGTTTTGACAATCTTAAAGAGGGATGAAGTTAGGGCAATGGGGTGATAGTTAGAGGGATTAGAATGGTCACCCTTCTTCGGGATGGGCTGAACCGAGGCATGCTTCCAAGAAGAAGGAAAAGTTTGGGTTTTGAGGCAAAGGCGAAAGAGGTGAGCAAACACAGGGGCCAAAATTTCAGCACACTCCCCCAGAAAACGAGCGGTTATTCCGTCCGGTCCATGCGGCCCTACTCACATCCAACCTGGATACCACACCAACAACCCTACGAGTGGAGATTATAGGAAAGTGCATAGGTTCAGTAGGAGGTGCAGGAGTAGGAGGGATAGAGTTGGAATCGTCTAAGGTGGAGTTAGAAGAGAATAGGGGGCCAAAGAAATTGGCTTTATCAGGGGTAGAGTTAGCTATAGAGTTATCAGGTCGGAAGAGAGAAGGAAAAGAAGGAGTGCAGAAGTTATTACAGATGTGTTTGGTTAAGGACCAGAAGGATTTACTAGAGGGAGAATTAGTCAGGACTGCAGTCTTTCTTTTTATAAAATTTTGCTTGGCCCTACGAAGAATAGCCTTACAACGATTCCTAGAAGTAATGAAAGAGGAGTGGGTAATAGGAGAAGGATATAGTTTCATAGTTTGATATGCCCTATCTCTCTCCCTGCAAGCAAGAGAGCAGGAATGATCAAACCATGATTGTAAAGTGATAATTTTGGTAGACGATGGGATAAATGCACTCATACCGCCCTGTATAACCCCAGCAATGCTGTCAACACATACAGAGGCGCTCCGAGTGGAAAAGCAACATTCATCCCAAGGAAAGTTGGTGAAGAATTCTCGCAAGGATTGCCAGTTTGCTCTCCGATAGTGCCATAGTTGACGTTTAGGGGGATGTGGGGGAGGTGGTTGTGCCCAACTCGATTTAATGGAAATAAGATTGTGATCAGAAGACCCTATGGGGGCAGAAATTGAGTATGAATAGTGTGAGGGGTTAGAAGTAAAACAAAGATCAAGAATGTTAGTAAGTTGATCGTGTCGATCAGGAACGCGTGTAGTGTGTTTGATTATTTGTTCCAAATCATTAAGTAAGGAAAAAGAGAGTGCCTCAGCTCTACCTGTGTCATCCCTTGCAAAGCCAAGCCACTCTCAGTGATGCACATTGAAATCCACTAGGTAGAGGATCTCGGTGTTGGGGTGTGTGGATAGCTGCGACTCATGGCAAGAAGTGAGATAGTCAAAGAGTTACAAATAGTTGGTCGCGTTGGGAGAACAGTGTAGGAAACAAAGAAAAATAGTCATTGTAGGTAGAGATATTTTGAGCCAGATGACTTCAAAAAGGTAAGATTGAAGATCCGTGAGTCGAGCTATAGGTGTAAGTGTGTTGCAGTAGGCGCATACACCTCCCATATAACGGAAAGAGGTATAAAGGTTGTAGTTGGAGACTTGAAAAGGTTTGCGTGAAGCAGCTTTGGACAGTTGAAGTTCGAAAAGTAGTAAGAGGTTTGGGGAAGAGGTTAATAGGTGGTGTTCCACAGAAGGAAAATTGGATCTCAGGCCGCGAATGTTGGAAAAATGAAATGTGAAAAAAGCCTATCCTCTAGCAACCACGGTGGTGTCAGTTTTTTTTTTGGGGGACGGGTTAAATTGGGGAAAGGATGGAAGGCATGCTGGGGCTCAAGGCACAGCCAGACATGAGGGAGAGAAGTCACAACATATAGTCGTGGGGGGAAAGGTTGGAAAAGAAGTTTAATGAGTTAAACAGAGGGGGACGACACCCCTTGTTTTACATATTACAGAGTGTGGTGCCTAACAAAGCTAACCTAGGATTTAGGATGAGGTTGCACAATGGTTATTTTAGTAGACAATGACTAGATTTATTTTACAATTACAAGTTTATTAAACTCTTATACTGTATTACGTTATGGACTCACTTGATTGTGACTTGTTAAATGTGAATTTATATCATCTAAGTTTTAATCTAAGGTGGATCACTGTGGCGGACATAGATGGGTCGCGTGTTGGGTTGTTGTAGTGCGGGCAGACTCCGGGGCCACCAGGCGTGGGGTCTCCCTCCGTTGATGTCTTCCCCGCGTAGGTGGTCTGGGCTGTGAGGGTCGTCCAGGAGCTTGTCCCAAACCTTCTTCCCTAGGCGATGGAACCTGAAGTTGAGGGCCTCTGTTTTATTTCTTAGGTGGATGGTTTCCACTGTCTCCTGGTAGGGTGGCGCTTGGCCACTGGCTGATCTCAAACACTTGTTTTGGAAGCTCTGTAGTTGTTGTAGTCTAGTCTTCCCGAGTGTGACGAGTGGTATAGATGGGTACTCCAACACAGGCCTCACCAGCGCCTTGTACAGGTGAACTTGTATCTTCTCAGGCATCAGTTTAAAACGTTTTAATTTGGCTGCGGCGACTTTGGCTTTATTTAGTCTGTCCTTCACGTGGGGAATGATGCCCGTCCGAGAGATGATGAGGCCGAGCAACCTGCCTTGTTTAGAGTACTCAATCTCTTCGTCGTCGATCATCAATGGGGCCGGCTTGAATTTGGCTATGGGTATGACCTCAAATTTCGTTTTGTTTGTTTTTATTTTCCATTTATTTTCATACTCCGAGATATCCTCTATTGCCCGAGCAGTGAGTCGCGCCATCCTTGCTGTGGACCTTCCTGGGCAGGTGACGATCTGTGTTACATCGTCGGCATACATGACGTACTCGCTGCCGACGATTGGGGGTGGCAGGTCAGCCGTGTAGAGTGTGTAAAGGGTTGGTGAGAGACAAGAGCCCTGAGGCACGCCGCTCGATAGTGAGAATTCTTCTCCAAAATGTTCTTGCATCTTGATTTTGGCTCTGCGGTCCATAATGAAGTTGCACAGCAGGCGCGTCAGATTTTCGGGTAGCCCCAGTTGTATGATCTTATACTGCAGCCCTGCGTGCCAAACTTTGTCAAACGCCTTGCTGACGTCCCTCAGTACTATATTGCACTGCAGGCGGCCAGTCATGGCATTGGCGATCTGCTCGTAGGCCTGAGCTATGGCGGTGGATGTGCCTCGGTACTGGCGGAAGCCGAACTGGCGGGGGGGATACATCCGCAATCGCTTGTTTACTATTTTTTCGAAGATTTTGGCAGGTACCTCTAGCAGCGATATTGGTCGAAAGTTTTCGACTTTGTTTGGAGGCTTCCCTGCTTTTGGTATGAGGCGAATAACGGCGATTTTGAACATCTTAGGGAAGTATCCAGAGGCGAGGCAGGCGTTGCATATATGAGCAAGCCTCTCTATCATGTTGTCGGGGAGTTGAGCCAGGATCTTCTTGTTAATGTGACTTTGACCAGGTGATTTGTTTTTAAACCCTTTTATGACGGCTGACACATCTGCAGGAACTATGCGCTCCGTCAGGTAGCTTCCGTCCACCAGTCTAGTGAAGTCAGTCCGTGGGAGCGGCTGGAGCAGGTGCTGATGGTCCTGCAACTGACCTAAAATGTCCTCCTCAAACTCCCTGTCGAAGCCCTCGTTCTCCTGTTCACTAATGGTAAAGATCTTTCGTAAATATCACCGATGTAGTTGTTCTTGGTTTTCTTCCTCGAATATTTTCACGTTGTTTTGGTCGAGCAGGTAAGGGACCGTGCTAGAGGTGGAACCCATCAGTCGCTTGATCCCTTTCCAGAATGCAGCAGAATCGCGGTAATTGTTGGCTGCCTCCCACACCAAGGCGGCCCACTTTTGTTCATGTAGACGTTTGCTCTCGTGCTGGATGTACCTACGTGTCCGAGAAATTGGATTCTGAACTTAAGAAATTCACATTTGGAAAGTTACACTTTCAATCCAGCTATTTGTAGCTTTGTGAAGACTTCTTGTAGTTTCTTCAAATGGCTTTGTAAATCTTTGCTTACTATGATAAGATCATATTGATAGGCATAGACCGTGTTACCTATCATTCCAGCAAACAAGGTATTTATCATCCTTTGGAATGTTAATGGCGCATTTCTCAAAACCAAATGGCATTAGTAAGAATTCGAAATGCCCCATTGGTGTACTGAACGCAGTTACCTCGCAGGATTCCTCATGTAAGGGAATTTGCCAGTAACCGCTAAGTTGTCTTTTCCTAGAGACTGAAGTAAGTCAGTTAGGACAGGCATTGGGAACCTGTATGGTACAGTTGCTTGGTTGACTCGTCGAAAATCTATGACTGGTGTCCATCCTCCATCTTTCTTGGGAACTAGGAATAAAGGTGAGTTTCATGGTGACGAGGAAGGTTGGATTACCTTTTGTTCCACAATTTCTTGTACCATCTGTTGGACTACAGCCCTCTAGCTGTAATAATAAATAATAATAATAATAATTAACGGTATATTGAAAAAGTTCTGCAGCCCGAAGGCTGAAAATATACATTGGACATAAATAACTTATTACATACATTGGTGGTTTAACAAAAGCGTTTCATTAGAGAAAGGTAAAGGAACATACAGTGAACATACAGATTAATGTAGGTGTTGAACAGCAAACTCGTAGTGTAATAACTCCCTCCCAGATGGTGTTAGGAGGGACCTCACGTGGTGTAGTAGTTCCCTCACAGATGGTGTTATGAGGGGCCTCACGTGGTGTAGTAATTCCTCACAGATGGTGTTATGAGGGGCCTCACGTGGTGTAGTAGTTCCCTCACAGATGGTGTTATGAGGGCCTCACGTGGTGTAGTAGTTCCTCCCAGATGGTGTTAGGAGGGACCTCACGTGGTGTAGTAGTTCCCTCACAGATGGTGTTATGAGGGGCCTCACGTGGTGTAGTAATTCCTCCACAGATGGTGTTATGAGGGGCCTCACGTGGTGTAGTAGTTCCCTCCCAGATGGTGTTAGGAGGGACCTCACGTGGTGTAGTAGTTCCCTCACAGATGGTGTTATGGGGGGGCCTCACGTGGTGTAGTAATTCCCTCACAGATGGTGTTATGGGGGGGCCTCACGTGGTGTAGTAATTCCCTCACAGATGGTGTTATGGAGGGGCCTCACGTGGTGTAGTAATTCTCTCACAGATGGTGTTATATGAGTGAGGTGTGGTTCCAGGCCTTCCTATCGTAGACGGATTAACACATCGCTGGTTGTTGGGTCTCACGGGCCGTTATCACTGGGTACCTGGGACCTCACTGTGTGAAGGTTAACTTGGGTACTACTGTTACTGTTGAGTTGTTCTCACTGATTTAAGCACTGTTCACCACTGTTCACCTCTGTTTAACACTGGTTCCATTCCATTCCTAAATGAAATAGTAACTTCTGGCGAGAACATGTTGATATTCCGGTGGGGAGGAGGATTCAGGGGAGGGGGTTGGTATGGGCCAACATAACAGTTGACCTGGCTGCACCGAGAGGAGCGCCAGGTACGTCTTGACCCTTCGGTGGTCAAGGATGTAGCCGATATGCTGGTATGTAGATCGGATGAGTGTCTGGCTTGAGTGGAATGTGATGGTTTGTCAACGTTGTTTTACCTCGGGGTTCTCCAGGTAATGTTATGATTTCCTTGAACTCGGCTAGTAAGTCTAAAAGATCACGTTTGCCTTGAGGATGATCGACTACTTGCACGTGTGGCGCTATTAACGCTACTTTATCTACAATACGTGATTTTTCATTCAATTCCCTTTGTATTATACTACCTACTAGTAATTCTATTGGCTCTGCTATGATTGCTTTATCGTAAACAAGGAAATTACCTAAACAACATCCCTTTCTTAAAGTTATAGGCTCCCCAGTTCTATTAAGAACGAGGACATCTGTGAGACTACCTGATCTGACTGCGCTTGAGGTAAATTCAAGTGACAAGCCTTTCACCCGTGAACTTTCACTCAGGCACACAACCTCTGTTCCTTCACCCACATTTGGCAAACGTACTGTGACTCTAGTTAGTTCCTTGCTATATAACAGTTGTACACCAGTTAATACAGCAGGCGTTTGAATCCAGTTCTTGCAGCTTTCATTGCAAATGTCCTTTGAGTTACAAAGTGGAGTTTCAGAGAGTGACTCCATAAATAATTGCTTCAGTACTAGCACTACTGTACTCGGCTACGGTAGCCGAGTACAGTAGTTAAAGTTAAAGTTATCGGTCCCCCAGTTACTATTGAGAACAAGAACAACTGTGAGACTACCTGACCTGACCGTGTATAAGGTTGAATCTAGTGACAAGCCTTTCTCTCGTTTACTTTCACTCAAACAACACAATTTCTGTTCCTTCACTCACATTTGGCAATTGTACTGTGATTCTAGTTAGTTCCTGTACACCAGTTGACACAACAGGCGTTAAAATCCAGTTATTGCTGCTTTCAACCCGAATGTCCCTTGAGCTACTTGACGAAGTTTCAGGGAGTGGCTCCTTAACTAATTGTTTCTGCACGATAGACTCCCCCGCGCCTGTCGAGGCAGTTATTACACGAACACCCGAGGTAAAGAATGGATGTGAAGTTTTCATTGTGTGATAAGTTTTACAGTTATGCATTATGGTTTGATTTCTTGGCTTAACATTAATATTGTTCTGCCTAAGTGTGGTAAGACTGAGTAACCCGTCCGCTGCAAAGAAAATGCATTGACTATGTAGAAATCCGCCAGAAAACCTTTACTGGACCTAGAAAAACGAATTCGCAGTGCTGTCACCACCACTGTGTCTAATTGGATTCCTGACACACCGGACAGAGAAATGTCTGTAGGTCTTATTGGCCACTTATTAGGAGGATATCGTCGCTTGAGTTCATTGAACAACGCTAATGAGATAACATTGGTACAACCTCCCGTATCTATGTCTAGGGATAACTGATTTTTACCTATCCTCGCTGGTGCAGTCAACACCTCCACTTTGTTTAACACGGCGATTAATGAGCCGGTGATGGAAGCGCGCCTCTTCCCCCGAAGGCTGTGTACTTGTCTCCCATCGATTTGCAATCAGTTGCCTCAGGCGCTGTAGATTCCTGCAGCGGTTGTAGACATTCTACAACCGCTTTTAGTTTAGTAGAACTCTCTGGATTTTTTAAGTCCTGGGAGGATCCTTTCCCTCGATCTTGCCGCGGGCTTGCTGGGTATTTGTGCGTTTGTCTTCCAAATCAGAGTTTGCAAAAGGTTATCATTTGGGGTTTGGTTCCGGTGACAGTTTATGGTTGTTCCTTAGAACTGGTGACGGGTGCTACAGACAGAGCCATAGGAGTATGTTCCATCGGTTCAGCAATTTCTTCCACGTAGTCTACAAGCTTAGTCCCTACTTTAAAATCCTTTTGGCTGTCTTGCGTATAGGTTCATGTAGCGACAAGATAAACTGTTGGAACTCAACGATGTTGTAGAAATTTTCTTTAGACATTTTGGCTTCAACATCAAACCAATTTGAGGATCCCATGTAAGTTTTGAGATCTATGTTAGTGCGTCCGGCCAAAACCTGGGCATCTTGCACGTCTTTTGTAAACAGAGTGACACGTGTACGCTCTGCCATCCTGAAAATCCAAGTAAGCGCACCTCCTTTGGTACTTGACCCGGAAAAGGAGATGAATTGTTTCCTAAACGTTGGATAGTCATCAGTTGCCTCATCAATGGCTGAAGCATAGATCGTTCTAGCTGCCCGACTACCGGTTTTGATAAGGCTTCGGACGTATGAGATTTTATCCTCATCATGAGTAACATTATTGTTTCTCATTACAACTTCGCACTTACGCAAAAATGCTAAGGTATTATAATCTGCATCCTCTGCAGTAAATTTTTGTACCTTAATGTTATTTGGAAGTATTTTTACAGTTTGACAAACCGATGAAGTCTGTGGGTTAGTAGAACCACCTGTTGCTATTTTTGTTGTGTTAGTTAAAGCACTAGCGTTATTAACAGGTAAAGGTATTGGGTAAATGTTACCTGACCTTAATTTTCACAGCTAGCTAAAGAATCGGTAGGTGTTAACTCTATTCGGCTAATATGTGGTAACTCTTACACATCAGTTGTCACTAGCTCCTGTGAATTTGTAGATGACTGACTATCACAGTCTGAGTTACTAATTTCCTGTTTGATACCCAAAATTTTTGGAAGAGGGTCCATAAATAAAAATATTTATCACCTCACTTGCAGCACAAGACTCACTACACTGCTCATTCAAGGAGAAATGCAAAAATATTTATAATGAGTTGTGGAAATGACGAAAAAAAAATTTAATTATTAAAAAGTATCAAAAAGTATGAAAAGTATGTTAAAGTATAGAAAATATATACTGTATACTTTTTGTAAGTAGTGGACTTATTTTCTAAATGTGTTTATTTAGTTTTGCCTTTAAGCATTTGTGCAAATAGTTTATATTTTATATTGACTACATGTGAAGACTTCTTGAAGTTCACTTGTGTTTGTGTAGTCTGTAAAATAATGATTGTTTGTTACCTGACCGAAGAGTCCGTAGAGTTTCGCGCTGGGCGATGACGTCCTACTCTGGGAAGGATGACGTCACACGTCTTGCGGCGATCAACCTGGGGGACTGACTTGTCTTGCGGCGATCAACCCGGGGGTTAACCTGTCATGTGCACTGACGAGGCTTGATTGTTTAAGCAAGAGGTTGTTTGCTTGTCTGGAACCACGATGACAACCTTCCTGGGACTCAAGTGTTGTAGTGCTGACTGGCTGGCTGGCTGGCTGGGTGGTTGGCTGGCCGTTAGCTGGCTTGGATACTCAGCCAACACTCAGGTAGGCTCGATTGATCTCGGCTCCAGTAGGGTGACATGAGCTGTGGGCTGGCGCTGAGGGATTGACTGCTATGTCTACAAGTCTTTAAAATGTCTTTGTTACCACTGTGTCTCTGTGTATACGTTTTGAAAGTGTGTATAACCAGTGTCCACTTATTTATCTTGAAAATGCTTTTTTGTTGATGATTCATTTTAAGTACCACTTGTGTCACTTAAGTCACTGGATTCTCTTGATTTATCAATAATTGTGTTTCTGAGTACTTCACTGGTTCTCGTGTTCGTCTCAGGGCTGCCACCAAAATGTAGTAGCTATTTGTGTATCACATTAATTGTTTTAAATAAATTCTGGAACTCTTAAGTGGCAGGGCTTGATGTAAACACTTCTGGTTGGCTTTTCTTTTATTGTTGAATCGTCTATATACACAGCTACTTAAGTCTGAGAGAATGTATTGTGAATTCTCTCCAGGGAAGTGTTTTGAGTACACTTTTAAGAAAACATTTAAGTTACATGTTCACCCCTGAAAAAATTATAATGGTCCCAACAGACGAAGACTCACAGTCAAGGAAGAATATGAAAGCCAGTTCATAGACTTCATCCATGATTGGTACAAGGATTACAAACCTGACAATTACCAGTCTCCACGATAATCTTATAGATAGGATTTATGCATTGTTCACCAACAATGCCTTCAACAAAAAATGGAGAAAACGTGGTCAGCATCATAAGAACAGACAACAGCAGTGCTATGATGACCCCAAACTGGAAAAAGAAACCTCAGGGCTACAGCCAGGAGGGTAGGTAAGGATAACAAACAAGTTAGAACATCTCAAATGCTAAAATTGTGTCAGTCCTTCCTTGCTACCATCAAGGAACGTATAAACGAACTCAGACAAAATACAAAATGCATGGGAAACACATTTCAACAGCCTGAACCAACACACTCCCTTCAGCAAAACCTGGAAAGACATAAGCACAATCAGAGGTAAACACAGCAGAAACATTTCCCATCAAAACCCACTGCTTATGTTACCAACTAGTCTAAGGGCGGCAACACGCTGCCCCCATTGTAAGGGCGGCAGATTCTACTACTGCTGAACCACCGAGGCCACCCTTAAAAGTGGGGATTTTTTACTCTCTCTTATACTTATCTCATACTTCTTTCTGTGTCTTATTTCCTTCATTGGTTCTGTCTATATATTTCAGTTCATGGTTACTACATAACCTCAGTTCCTTTTGGTAGCATGGCAAGGGTCTAGGGCACATGGGTATTGTAATTCTGGTATCAAGGTCACTTGGACAAAATAAAGGTGAAATACTGCGGGAAAATGAATATCCCCTATCATACTCTTAAAAATGGTTTATTAATAAAATCAAAGTAGGGAAACAGATGGCATTAACATACAACTCCAAGGTGCAACTCCTAGGCTTACTCAACTGCAATTCACTCAGATACTGTACTCTTATTACTCACAACCTTACTGGTGTTACATTACATTAACAGTTACCAGGATCAACTCAGTGGCTTTACTCATATTACAACTCCAATCAGATATTCACGCTTCTTACAACATTACTGGTGTTACATGGAATTACATTACATTACCAGACAAACTTACCTCCGATACCTTCACACTGTTGTTAGTACATATGAGATGCACTCACAACACACAACACGTTAATGCTGCAAACCAACAATTATATGGGTTCACTACACAACATGGGATAATCATATTCCAGAATTATCCCCAATCAAATACAACACACACTGTGGACCATATAACTTCCAGGGGTGTCCCAGGGTAGGACACTCAACAACTGACGACCGCTGTTATGATCGGTGGTAGTCGGACAAGTGGTGACAGTCTGGGGTCCAGCCCCACGATGTTGACTGGATCAATTTAATCCGGCCGAATCGGCGACATCGTCCATATATAGCTAACTGCTTGGTATAGATTGACTCCGGGCAGCCGGTGGGGTGTTCAAGTAACCCACACACTGGATCTGAGGACAAATGGTGGAGGGCGCCACGGGAGCATGAGGATGACTCAATCACAACAAATCTTTCGTCTCGCAACATCAGACGACATTTACTTTATATTAATTCTTACACTGGGTAAATGACAATTTCACTGTTACAACATGAACACTGATACTCACAAAATTGACTAAGTCAAACTGAAAGACTATATCGGCGGGGAACACTGTCTTACATACCTGAGGACAAATGGTGGAGGGCGTCACGGGAGGCTCTCCCTCCGTCCGCCCTTGGGTTTATATACCCATGAGATGCCAGACGTGGCTATCTCACGCAATTACAAAAATCACACACAAATCAACTGCTACACATTCAAAGATGACCCTCAGTTGACAAAGGTCTGCCGAATTACTTAAATTGATTTACATAAACTAATTCAAGATTGAGCTTGCTAGGAGAAAGTGGAATAAAAACGTAATGACAACTGTGCTCAACATGGCTGTACTTAGACAGGGAGCCTTGGTGTAAACACTGGGGAGGGAAAAACTCATTCCTTCCTAGGGGTCACTAACCAGAGTCCATTCATGTTTTGCTGGCGTGAAGTATAATAAGAATCATCAGTTCTAAAACAGACTAGCCGTCAATGTGGCTATGACACTAGGACTCGAGAACTCCTTGATGCGAAGTCTGTAGAGACAAGTATTCTCATTAACTGTATGCTGGGCAAACAGCATGATGAGTGTGATATTCCATATACTGACCAGGAGCTTGAGGCTGCCCTCGCCACGGGTAGATCCATTGCCTCTGATGAGATCCGAGTCACCTACAATATCGTTACATTTTTAAGGCGTGTGCCGAGCAATCCTTTATTGGCACTGTACAGTCGGGGTCAACAATTCTTTTACTCCCAAAATGAAGCAGTATCGACCCCAAACGAGATAAAACAGTTAGGGTAGTTCAGTTCGGATACTCATTCCCGCGACTCAGTTTCACGGCAGAGAGAGAACATTTGTCACTGATTGTACAATGTGAGTCATGCTGAAGGCCAACTACCCACTTCATGGACCAACAGTATTCCTGTACCAATACCGAAGCCGGGACAGCCTGATGCCTTTCGTCCTATATTAATAACCAGTTGCCAGTGTAAAAACCCCTGTGAGGATGGTTCTTGGCAGACTATTATAATAGTCTACAAAAAAATATTTTTTTTTTCTGGCATGAAACCTTTTAACTGTTTTTTACTAACTTTAAGGTGCTGAATCCAAATCTGATCTCAGATTTGCTCCATCACGTAACGTGCCAGAATTTACTGAGCTACCAGAGATTGAGGATATAGACCGGAATTCACCTGTTTCTACTGATGAAGATGAAGAGACTGATCTTTTCAAGCCATCTGGTGAAGATTGTGAAAAGCCAACGTTGTTTACTCAGTCAGAATTGAATGATCTGGTCAGAGATCTAAATTTGCCAAAACAGTCTGCTGAATTGTTAGCTTCCAGGCTTCAAGAGAAACGACTCTTAAAACCTGGCACGAGTGTCTCCTTTTATCGCAACAGAGAAGAGCAACTGCGGAAGTACTTTCATTCATATGACCAGCTTGTTTTTTGTAATGATGTAGAAGGACTTCTTCTCTCCATGGGACTACCAGCATATGATAGTAAGGATTGGAGACTTTTTATTGACAGTTCTAAAAGGAGCTTGAAATGTGTTCTTCTTCATAACGGAAACAAGTATGGTTCAATTCCAATCGGACATTCTGTACAAATTAAAGAAGAGTATGAAAACATTAAGACTGTTCTAGAGAGGTTGCAATACCATGCTCATGAATGGTTAATTTGTGTGGACTTGAAAATGGTAAACTTTCTATTGGGCCAGCAAGGAGGGTACACAAAATACCCCTGTTTTCTGTGCTACTGGGACAGCAGGGCTACAGCAGACCATTGGGTGAAAAAGAATTGGCCACCAAGACATAGTTTGACGCCTGGTGACAAGAATATCATTGAACGATCCTCTGGTTGACAGGAAAAACATTGTCCTTCCTCCTCTGCACATAAAACTTGGTATCATGAAGCAATTCGTCAAGGCTCTTGATCATAGTGGAGAGTGTTTCAGATATATATGCTCAACCTTTCCAAGTCTTAGCGACGAGAAGAAAAAGGCAGGGATTTTTGATGGACCTCAAATAAGAACACTACTCAGAGATCCACACTTCCTTGCAACAATGACTGAGGCACAGGCAAGAACTTGGAATGCTTTCTCTAATGTGGTGCGGAACTTCTTAGGGAACAAGAAAGCGGACAACTATCAAGAAATTGTGGAAGAGCTGCTCTTGAGTTTACAAGCACTTGGATGCAGAATGAGTATCAAGGTTCACTACTTACACAGTCACTTGGACGAGTTTCCAGAAAATCTGGGAGAAGTGAGCGAGGAGCAAGGGGAGCGCTTTCATCAAGACATTAAAGTAATGGAAGAACGTTACCAAGGTCGATGGGACTCGAACATGATGGCGGACTACTGCTGGAGTTTGATGAGAGACATTCCAGAAGCTGTACATAAGAGATCGGCCAAAAAGAGGAAGTTTATGTAACTGTAACTTGATCTTAATACTTGCACTATTTCTACCGTACATTAATTGTTTTTTTTCACCCTTCAATGTTACATTTAAATATTATATGTGCATTAACTTTCCAATTTGATATTAACAATTTTTGGTTATAGAAAATACAAATTATAATGCTGAAAAAATTTATGTATACATGTTTAAACCGTCAATTTTGATCCAAAAGTTTACGTTTCCCAGCAAAAGTGCAATATGGTATATCTCAAAAACCTGATGTGATAGACAAAAACCAAAGTCATATTTGGATTCTGCACCCCAAATTTACTTAAAATCCGTTTAAAAACCTTGTGCCAGAAAAATTGTGTTGACCGGTGTTATCTGTCCTCTAACACAATGCCTTTACCCATGGTAAAATTTTACATAATTGGACCACTATGCTTTTAATTGTACTGTACATGGTGATGGAAGATACAGATACACCACATTTATTGACCTAAAAGTTTCATTTGAATTGCCAATAGGAAACTGATATTGTACGAACTAGCCAAAATTGATATAAGAGGTCGGCTGTTACACTGGATAGGTGGTTACCTCACCAACAGAAGAGCTGCTATACTGTTTCAGGGTTATAAACGGGAAGTTAAAAATATGCAACTTGGCACGACCCAAGATGAGGTACTTAGTCCTACTTTGTTCAATGTTCTTTTGATTGCTGTAACCGCCAATCAGGGCGGTTAAAGGAATATTCAGACTCGTCACGTCAAACTCGAACATTATAATTCGATCAAACCTGTTGAATACAATTCATTTTAGTATTTCAAATAAATCATACATAGGCAATCATACATAAATGTTTAATCCAATATATATTTACATAACAATCATAGCTATGTAATTAGTCTAATCTTAACACTTACAATGAGTACTTAATTTGTCATATTTTTATGTCGTCACAATGAAAAACGATGCAATGGACACAGTCTACCTGTGTACACAAAAAGTACAAGTTAAACTTACGTGTTGAAAGTCTTCAGGAGAAACAGGTTGGGTGTTGGTGGTGTGATGGGGATAGCTACAGTGAGGAAGCTGTGCCCTGCCGGGCACTCACATGTCCAGGCCAGCTATTCAAACAACACCTCAACCTACTCTGGGTCTCTCATCTGCCTCCATCTCAACACTATATATATATATATATATATATATATATATATATATATATATATATATATATATATATATATATATATATATATATATATATATATATATATATATATATATATATATATATATACTGTATACGGGCAGGCACACCCAATAAACATGACATGACTTACAGCCTAACATAATGTTTGTTTATGTGTCTTCATACATACTAAAACTCATCGCGAAATGCAAAGTAGCCTGTGAGAACCTTGGTCTTATTATCTCCACTGGAAAAACTAAGGTGTTCAACAAACAAGCCGGTAACCGCAAACGCGGTAACAACACTACTGAATATGTCTCTTCTTCTGAATATCTTGGTGTCTCCATCACTTGTACCTTACCTGCCAAGGCTGCCATACAACAGCTAACCCGCCAATGTACTGACAGACTGAAACCTCTTAGAAGTGCAGTGGGATACAAATCACATTATGGTGCTAATATTTTAATTGTTAAAACAATGTACTTAGGTTATATAAGATCTCTGATAGAATACCACGCACCAGCCCTGGACCTTTGTGACGGGAAAGATTATGACGAGCTCGAAAAAAAAGTGAACTAAAGCCCTGAGAATTATTTTAGGCTGTCCCGTGAGCACTAAAGTACTTAATATGAGGAAAGAACTTCGTGATCGCCCTGAGACTTTAGCGAGGTGATTCTGATATTGTTTCCTTAATTTTTTTCATAATCCAGTGAATTTAAATGGATCTAGACTACAATTACATATATGGAGATGTTCGGACTAGACCATCTGTACAAAGTCTAGACACAACAGCGCTTCCTACCACCCTACCACCCGTGTAAACGATTAATTACGCAAAATATTTATCTCTAACACACTACCAAAGTGGAAGCTCTTGAGCACATCGAGTCCCTAGAGACTGGTGATAACATCACACAGACCATCGATACTGATGGATCTCTTAACACTGGCTGGAAGTGTTGTCGTTATGACTCAACCTAATGGTAATACAATTGAGAAAGGTGTTAGAATTAACAACTGAGCAGCTACTTCACAAAATGAATTAGTTGCCATACCCAGAGCCATTAAATTCGTTGAAACCACTGTCACTTGCAGTCTCATCGTCACTGGTTCTCTATCCTCACTACTTGTCCCTGCCATTGACACCCCCAACTTGGTTGACATGCGCTTGTCTCTGAAGCCAGACACAAGTATGCGTACTTTGTTGACGGGGATTTCAAGATCAAATTGTTGTGGATCTCCTCTCACATAGGCCTCAAAGAGCATTACAGAGTTGACGCCCTCGCCAAACTCGCGTCTAACAGAGACTTTGTTGCATATAATTTGGGTCTGTCAAAAAGAACCCCTAAAACTGTTACCAGGAAAGAACTTGTTGATGAATTTCACGCAAGCAGAAAAGTGCAAACAGGCATTAGTCAATCCACTGTTTACCATGATGAGATGTATCAAGTGAAACATGTATATGGAGCAAGTATTAAGATCATTAGATTAAAAGATGTTGTAGCCGCTAGACTAAGATTAGGATACACTCGTAAGTACCTCTGGCAGTATAGCCCTCAAGCAGATGTAAAGTGTGTGGTAAAACATGGCCACACACACTCGAACTCTACGTTCTTGACTTTGTGATGTTAGAACCTTTTAGGGACACGTCCAAGCCCACTATGTGTGATATGGCACAACATGGCAATATAACCGACATATTAAGAATGAATCCACTTTTTTTCTCTCTTTTTTTGCACTTGGTATCTGTATCATTTCCAGTGTATAGAACCAACCACACAATGTGCGTGTATACACTCACGCAAATGTGAATAACAAAGTGTGTGGCCAGGCATATTGCCTCACGCTGCTGTACACATACAGTTGCTAATAAGTCATCCTCAATGTAAATAACTAAATAAGAATGCATATGAAATACTCTAACATTCAATGCCATAATATCCTGACCACTTGGAACACACACATCCTTTGTGACCTTCTCTGTAATCCTTTTCCGCTAGCGCACACAGGATGAGATGGGGTGAACAATAAAACTTGCCGCTGTAGGTGGCAAAAAAACTACTACCACCACCACCACTACTACCACCACCACCACTACTAACACTACCACTACTACTACCACCACTACCAAAACTACTACTACCACAGCACCACCACCACATCTGCCACCGCCACACCCTTATTATCACCGCACTACCACCATTGCATCACCACCTCTACTACCACAACCACTACCATCCCTATTACCACCATCAAAACCACCACAACCGTACCACCATTGCTACTACCTCATCACCATCACTACTACCACCACTAAAGCCTTTGATACTGAAGACCATACCATCCTTCTTTCAAAATTTGAACAATACAGTACAGCGTTAGGGGCCTGTCCCACAATTGGTTTACCTCATATCTGACGAAAAGGAAGCAGTATGTCTGCTATGATAATCATCAATCTGACTCCTCACCAATTTAGTATGACGTCCCGCAAGGTTCCATTCACGGTCCTGTACTGTTTTTGTTGAAAATAAACGATATAGTCCACTCCAGCACACTCATAAAATACAACTTATTTACAGACGATAGTAATCTCTATGCCAGCAACTCAAACCTCCATTCCTTGGTGAGAACTATGAACACTGAATTAACTAAAGTCAAGACCTAGGTAATACGTAATAAACTGACTTTAAACCTCGAAAAAACCAACTACACCATCTTTCACAAAAGAAAAACTTACCCCCAGTTTCGACCCCCTGTACCTGTAATACAGTCCTCAAACTCGAACAAAATACTTAATTCCTTGGGGTTATTGGTGATGAGAAACTTAGCTGGAGAAACCACATACAAGCCTTTCACAGTAAAGTCAATAAGCAGCGCGGTATCATGTATCACACTCGACAGCCACTCACTCTTACAGCAATGAAAAAAATATATTATGATCTTGTTTACCAACACCTGATGCACTGTCACACACCATGGGGGGGGGGCCTCTGGCTCTTCAAAACACAACCCCTGGTTACTGCACAAAAGAGTGTTGTGCAGACAATGGCCTACTTGAAAAAACTGATCACACAAACGAACAATTTGCTTAATTGAAAATTTTTAAATTCTAGGATATTAACACCTATTGCTGTGCCCTATTTGTTTACAAATCTGTCAATCACTTGCTTGTCATCAATTATTTATAGTTCCGGAATAATCAGAGATACAACTTAAGGCACCAAAAGCTACTAAGACCATCCCTCCATGAGCTCCTCTCAAAACCAGGCCTCCATAAAATATCATGGTGTGAAGGTGTGGAACAACTTACCCCCACACATCCGAGCAAAGACTACGCTCCCTTCCTTTAACTCATCTCTTAAAAAATATCTATTGTCTAAGTCTTAGTATTCCTTATAATTCGTACATTATATTCCTGCTATTATTGTACCACCAAAACCGTTTTATCAGAAATTTTCATGTATATAGATAGAAATTACCATTGCAATACATTTTATTTGCCAACTAGACATACTACTACTACTACTACTTTGCTGTTACTCGGAATCGAGTATGACGATCAACCAGCTATGATACAATGATAGAGTTATTACGGATGTCACCTAGGTTGATGAATTTTGAGGTGACTAAAGAGGCGGCCAATACGAGACTGGCAGAGTCGTTCACATTCGTTGCACATGTGGAGGGCTGCATCTAGTGCGGGAGGGGCGGTGACAGCGTCTTTCCGGCGTTGGCACTTGTCTGCCTCGGTTTACGGTCGGACTAACTCGAAAGTATTGGCACCTTCTCGTGTGGTAATGTGGAGTAATCGACTCCCAGGTGAAGGGGGTCGATTTGGCACTTTTTCAATTGCTCGCTGGCGTTACGTTTACATGGGCATTGTTATATGTGTTGGAAGTCCTGTGACAGAGGTTCTCACCGTTCAATGGAAGGAGAGGCGGTTCCACCGTGACGTCGTAGCACATTTCCTTCAATAAATTTGCTGTGTGATCCCTTACTTCGTCATGCCTCATGCATGCGAAGTCCCCTGTCTTACACACCATGGAGTGAATGATGTCATAAGATGAGCCACACATGCATTGGGAGGGTAAACCGCCTACTGGCCGACTATACCTTAGGGCTTAGAGCAGTGGCATCTGTGAATTCTTGTTTTTTAAGGATGAAACCTTTTGTCCTTTTCGGTAACGTTGTTAGCCAGTTCGAGGCACCCACCTCCTGTGCTATAGCTATTTTTTTTTCAAGTTCTCTGGCAATTGCTGCATTACTTGTTTCAGTTTATCACTATGGGTGTGCTGCCGTTCTGTCGTAGTAGACCGTCGAATTTTGTTTAATTCGTTGGTATCTACCTGACTTGCTGCATCCTGAGCTATTATGTGCTCAGTGAGGGCTGCCGTGAGCTTCACTGAGTTCTGATGTTCGGTGGCTGCAATTTCACTGGATTAGTCAATCCCATTCCTCCCAGTCTCGGTAGTAGTGCAAGGGGTGACCTTTCTGCTGGGGTTAAATAAGGATTTTTCACTAGTGTTGAGATAAAAGCGACCTTGATGGCTTCTTCCAGAGGGTGGAGGAAGGGTCCGATATCAGGGATAGTGCGCACCAGGTAATTCCAGCGATGCTTGACTCCATGGGTGAATGCCGCAAAAGCCGCATGAGGTTCTCTTTTAGCAATATCAGAAAAAGCTTGGATTTCCTTCACCCACTCATTTACCTTTTCAGTTACGTTCTCGGTCTTGAAGTCATTCGTGCCTATTACCACACCTAGATGTCTTTGGCCGTCCTTTGCTATTTTGACCTCATTTCCTCCATTGCCCGTTCATAGTATTCTGGCTTCACAATGAGGAAAGACTTGTTGGCATTTGGGTGGCATCCTATTTGTGGACCTCGTGATGTAACCAGGTCCCAACAATTTTTTATGTCCTCCACCTTTCCTGCTCTTGTTCGGTCATCATATAAGCCACTTGCTTGACCTCGGTTGTTTCAAATTTTATTGTATGCTGGAGCACGGATAGGCCTAGTGCGTACATTGCCTTGGCGACAGGGTCCCCCTACATTGTTCCTTCAGTTGACTGTCTGGTGGTATCTCCTCTTAGGGCCTTAAAGCTTGTTATGTAGAGGTCTGATGGGTTCCTATAGGTGTTATTACTACTACTACTACTAATACTACTAATACTAATACTACCTCTGCACTAAGACCACCACCACCGTCACCACCACCATTATTTTTATTGAACATGGCCTCCAACCTCCCCCAATAGCCACACCTTTGCCGCCATTTTATTGCCTTAATATTAAATTTCCTAATACTAAATTAGTTACCCCTAGCCGTGTTGAGTTAGTTAAACTGCAGATCTATGGGGCATTTAGTTACTGATATCTCATAGTCAATGTCTGTGACTGTTGTTAGCTTTACGGCCAAGATCTCGTTCCCCTGAGGCAGAGCAATGCAGACCCAAGCAGAGGGAAGGACAGCCGACATCTCAACCAAGCTGCATTGTAGCTTCTGGGTTGCTGCTTCTGTTCAGATAACACCTCCGCCAGTCTTGAGTAGAAGCATCTTGCACTTGGTCCCATCCTGCCAGCAGTTGTGAACACCAATGGAGTAAAGCTACCTTGATCCACATTCTGAATTCTCTGGGCTTACAGCCTAATCTTGTCGTTTTCGTTCCTCTTGTGTGCAGCCCTTAGATACAAGTTACGGTGACATGCGGTCATGGAATCGAATATACTGACGTCAAAGAAGGCTTCGTAAGATGTGTTGGAAGTCCTGTGATGGCGATTCTCACCGTCCAATGGAAGGAGGGTCGAACCGACCATGAGGTCTTGGCAGATTTCCTTTAACATATTTACAGTGAGATCCCTTACTTTGTCATGCCTCATGCATACGAACACCATGGCATGGTCAGTGTCATAGGATGAGTCTGGTGGTGGTGGTGGTGGTGGTGGTGTTGATGGTGTTATGCATGGCGTATGTATGGTGGTGCGTTTCATTGTGCATAGTGAAATACTTTTAAGCATGTTACCCTCAACTTATGCAAATATAATTTTTTTTTATAATTATGTGTGAGCAGGGCTGGTACTTGATACATATTTTTTGTTTTGTATGTATGTATGAAGGTAGTGTTAGGTTTGTAGTCCCCTGGAATATGGAGCTTTGTCAGTCACTGGCTGGCCTTGGGAGTAGGAGGACGTCTCAGTTTGTCAGTGGTGGATTCTTTTTTAAATGGGGTTTAGTTGAGTATTATATTCAGCGGAACGCGCATGCAT
>NW_024740202.1:5193582-5315118 GCF_018991925.1 Homarus americanus | reverse complement strand
TATGGAGCGTTAACAATATGGGTATATCACTGTAGTGTCGAAGGAAAATTCTCAAGCAGACTCAGCCCCGGGACGACTACCTCCGACTTATGGAACTTTGTGTGATATTCCTGGATGGGAGTCCGCCCCGAGGGATTCGTTTTGGAAAGCCTGGCCCAGTACACCATGCTTGTTGGATGTCTAAAGCATTATACTCTCTCCAGATATTCATGTTTCAGCACCAGTTCCAGCTAACTATCATGGAGAAGAAGCTGATTCAGACCATGTCCCTTTTTGTTGCTCTTGTGTACGGTCCAGTGTGGTTCAAAGCTCCTGAAGTGTTTGAAGCTCCAAGCAAAGATATATCCTTCTTCAAACAACTTCATTACTATGGGGAGAAAATAGATGAATCAGTTGGAATGGCAGCAACAAAGGCTTTCCAGCGGCATCTCTGGTATTTAAGTGAGGAGTCAGTAGCTCTGGCTCTCTTCAGTGAGATAGTGTTTCGTATGCTGAGAAAAGAGAAATCCTTGAGTCAATGAATGGAAAGAACGAGAAAAAGGAATGTCCAAAGAAGCTGAAAGTGACAGAAGAGGAAATTCCATCACTGGAGCCTAAAAACCTTGCATCCACAAATACTAACTGCTTCTTTCAAACCACGCTCCTGGATTCTGGATTCGTCTCCAAAGATCCAAGCCAATGGAATGACGATCCACAGTTCCTTCAGTCAAGGGAAATTCTACAAGAGTTGCAGGTGGTGAATGATGTGGCCGAAAGAACGGTGAAGCTCATCCAGGACAACAACTCTTCAATTACGAAAAGCGAAGATCAAAAGCAGCACCTGCTCCAGGTGGTCACCACACATCGACGTCAGTATCCCAACATAAAGAAGGCTAATCTTCTGTGATGTATGTTTCTCTTACATGTGTTCTTTATGTTAATCTCATATTTTGGATAACAAATAAATCACTTGTATCTGATGTCAGGAACAAGAATTATTTTATAGAGGGAGAAAACATTAGAGAAGTAGAATTTTTGGGCCACTTGTGCATACCCTAAATGAAGCTGTAATTACCTATAATTTCGCCTGAAATGTTTTTTCATGTAAAGGACGCAAATAAACATTGAGCACTAAAAATATAAAGAACTTTACATTTTTTGAGCCACCCTAATATATATATATATATATATATATATATATATATATATATATATATATATATATATATATATATATATATATATATATATATATATATGTATATATATATATATGTAGTGATGGGTTGTCAGACCACAGCTTACATCTCAGAAACAGTCCAGACTTGACCCGACATTAGGGGGGTCAAATGTAAGGGTACCCCTCGAAACCACTCAAGGAGTTACAAATCAACTGGCTCCCCTCCCATGTCACACGGCCCCAACAAACATGTAAGAAGGCACCGGCCGACTCTCTCCCAATATACACAATAACCTACACCGCAGAAGAAGTCCAGACCTGACCTCACATTAGCCAGGTCAAATGTAACCCTCGAGACCAAGTCAAGGGGCCACAAATCAACCAGGGCTTCTCATGTCACACGGCCCCATCTGAAGATTTCTCCAGAATATACAACTTATAGTCTCTGAAAAAGTCCAGACCTGACCCTACATTAGCGAGGGCAAATGTAAGTAGACCCTTCGCCGCCCCCCAGATCAGCTCAACCTGACGGCTGGTCTCCCAATATATAGGACGTCCTAGTCCTCCCTCTCCGGCCCAGAGAGAGAGAGAGAGAGAGAGAGAGTGTGTCTTGTAAGGAGGAAGGGCCAGCTACTACACCACCAGGCCCGCTCGAGAGGAGTCAGAGAGGACCGGAGGCAGTCGCCTCCGGTCAGGACCAAGACTTCCCTCCGGTGCCCAGCTAAGCAGTCTCCCATAGAGAAAACCCAGGACCACCTGCTAGGCCTCCCCTAGGTCACGTGAGTTTTTGTCAGAGCTTTCCATGGGATGAGTTACTTACGTGGGAAGTGTATTCATTTCATGTTCGTGTCTGAGAATCAGAGTATCTAGTAACGTAATATGATGTCCTAGTAACGTAAATATTATGTCCTAGTAACTTCAATAGAAGGTGTTATTAATGTGTCCATGTCATGTTCGTAATTAATTAAGAGTTGTAACGAAGCGGTGTTTGAGAAGTCGCCCTTAAGACGTAATAGATGTGTATTGACGTATAAGATAAGCTAAGTGCAAATCCATCATCATATATCTATCACGGCCACGCTACCAAAATCTTCTTCTCTTTTATTCTCTTACTAAATATTCTTCCTATATATATAAATATTCCTCTTGCAAGATCCGTCATGTTATATATATATATATATATATATATATATATATATATATATATATATATATATATATATATATATATATATATATATACAATCAACACCTCAACCCGCCAGGATTCGAACCCACGGCCCACGAGCCCCTTACTGTGACCGGGGAACGCTACCTCTGGACCACCAGGATACTAAAAGCAGTCCTAGACTCTGTTATATTTCACACAAAGCCTGTTCAACGAGCTTATGGCGCTGTGAACCTCTAGTGGGGACTACCCGTATCACATAGGTGGTCAGAGTAACGTTTTACCAAATCCGGCTTCGAAACACGAGGATCCATATATATTTCATTAGCCCAATAAAGCACGCGGACTTCTACATACAATCAACACCTCAACCCGCCAGGTGGGCAGATGTCTTCAATAAAGACGAAAGCTAAGGTGCTCCATTGTTTCCCTTTTTCCTGTGTGATATTTACATGAAATATATATATATATATATATAAATGTAATATTCAGAAATTTCAGTGTAAGTTCAAACGCCGCGTCGTTGGCGATGCTGAGTTCAAGGTCGTCTGAGGGAAGAGAGCGCTCCCCGCACATAGTAAGAGGTTGTGGAACTAGGCCTATATGATATTTGCCGAATTAATAATGATGCGATTCATGAAGTTAAGGGACTATTATTGAATTTGGAATTATTATTGATTGTTTATCAGTCTGAATAATGTTACGGGTGTCCCAAGGAGTTATTAGTTAGGCGGAAAATATGTCACGTAGGCCTAAGCTGACGCCTTGAGAGGACACGAGGTTGGCTAGCCCTAAGTAATGCGAAAGCATTCAGATCAACAAGACGTCCCTGCGCGTCCGTCACAGAAACAGTCACGTGGCCTAGTCACCTGTGTTGCGCTATTGCAGTATTACAAGTAAGTCTCATTCGATCTCAGACAGGGTTTAGATAGGACAGTGATAAAGTTAAGAGCTAACAGTGAGTTCATTTCAGGCTTTCCGTCAGAACCCAATTGACTGCGAGAAATTGACTGCGAGAAATTAACTGCGAGAGTGATGACTGCGAGAGATTGACTGCCGTTTGAGACTGCCGTTGAGGATTGATGATTGGAGATTGTCGCCGATGGTGGGGAGCAAAGGATCTCTTGAGTGAACGAGTGCTCCCGACAACTAAAACGATACGGGGCCAGCATCAGCATTGGGTGATCAGTTCTTACCACGTGGGTGCACAACACCACACCACGTGTCCTCGGTCATATAGAAGTATTACCTACTGGCCATAGTCACCTGTTGGCGTTCTCTCTTCCCGCCCATGGACGCACTGAGAGTACACTGAGGCTATCTGAGTAGATTAATGGTCACACACTGAGACCAGGAGTCTAGGAGATACCTAGAGAAACATTTTCTCTCCCTTATTACGGGTGTATGTTGAGTTGGGTGGAGCATGGTTCACGAGTATTGGTGGACCCAGTAACATCTCAATAATAGTGACAATATTTTTGTGTGTAGTTAGTACCATTTTTTCAGTTCCTGATATTATCTTGACGTGTGTAGTAATAGTTCTTAATTGATTTTGATAGTATTGTTTTTGAATGTTTGTGTCACTAAGTGGAACCAGAGTGATACTGTGATTTAATTCCTTTAATGCATTTAATTTTTCTTTATAATTCCGATCTCAGGTATAACCTTTGTTCCCCAGAGTAGTGTTTAATTTAGGTTAGGAATTGTGCATCTGTTGGGGTGATATAATTTTGTTGAAAGCCCTTAAGGCCTGTTTCATGTGTGCAAGCAACATTTCTTTATACTTTAAATTTATTGTTGCCTGAGTTTCTAATAATTTCAATATCATGTATAACTTTTATTCCCCAGAGTAGTGTTTTAAGTTCAAGTTAAGAGTTGCGCATATTGGTGTACCATTATTTGATTGTGTCTGTAGTGTTGGAGGGAATATAAGTGTCTAAATTTTACAGTGTGTCTCATTCATCCCAGTCACAGACGCTATCCTTCCACGGGTCAAGGACAGGTCATTTTGTTTAGTAGATTTAAGTGTTCTTGTGCTGATTCGGGATTTTTCTCAAAGGGGCGCTTCCACTGCAATTACCATCTAACAATCTTTAATAAACCCCAAGTCAAGTGAGAAATTAAAGTCCAGTAAATTCCGACCAGTTACAAATGTTAGCAGAGTGTAGTTATTTTTATTTCGTGACTGATAGTTCTGTGGTTGGGATAATGGGCGGAATCATGGAGTGGATGGAAACGGTAGAGTGTGTGACCCCAGCTCTATTCATGCTCGTCGTGGGAATGGGTTTGTTGTGGTTGACGGTGCAGGGTTACTCGGAGAAAAGAAGAGACAGTCCGGGTTTGGTGCAGTTGAGAGAAGAGTTCGTGGAACGTATTGGGAAGCTAGAGGGGAAAATCCGGGGAGAGTACCAGGAACGAGTGGAACAGTTAGAAGGGAAGATCAATGGGGAATGTCAGGCATGGGCGAACCAAATCAGGGGGGAGTATGGAGTATATGTGCAACAGTTAAGGGCGGAGCACCACACACAATTGCAACAGTTAGAGAAGGAACATCAACAACACCTAGCTCAGTTGAGGGATGCACTAGATAGGGTAAAGACACAGTATCAAATGCAGCACGATGAGACAATGTGGGAGATGAGGAAACACAATAGTAGAGAGGGAACCAGTCTCGGGACTGGGTTGACCATGTCTAAGTTCGACGGTAGGCCAGGAGTAGAGGTAGGGAAGTGGTTAAGAGAGGTTGACCGAACCCTCAAGCTGCTAGACGGAGACGAAGTCAGTCGAATCCAATTCATAATAAGGCATCTTGCGGGGCCTGCGGCAGATCGCGTATACAATGCACGCAGAGACTGGGAAACCGTAGACGAATTAACTTGTTATTTGAAGCAGCAATACGGCGGGCAGACGGCCACGTATGACGCCATTCAGAAGGTGATGAATCGGAAACAACGGAGCAATGAGACGCTTCTTGAATATTATGATGCTATGCTCGATTTAAACGATGAGTTGAACCACCATGGACATAAATATGATAAGGCTCTGTTGGTAGATGCAATCACTCGGGGGCTCAAGGAGGAACAAAGCCGTATGTGGTTATTGGAGGAGATCCAGAAGTATCCTCACCGTAGTCTAGATGAGTGGATCACGGGGCTGAGAGAGGCGGAACAAACACGAGAGGCTTTGAGGGAGGTACCGCTGACTAAGGGAAGAGTGAACGAACCGCAGGCTGGGGGCTCGATTCTCCCGATGTGCTATGCGTGTGGACAAGAGGGCCACCTCAGTTTCAATTGCACGAACAGGTCCGGACCAGGACAGAGTGTCCCAAGGGGATACGTGGCCAATGGCCAGTATAGAGTTGGAAATAATAATCAGAACTGGCGGTCGGGAACCGGTCAGGGACAGGCAGTCCCTGACAACTGTTCCTGGCCTCACCAATAGATTCCACCGGCGATGTTATGAATCAAGAGAGAGCGGACCCGTGGTCAAGCGTGGTCTGCATGACAAATTTAATCACGACAGAAGGTACCTTAAGGCTGAAAGCAGAGTGTCCTAAGGTTTCGGTGCTGGTAGCGGGTCGTGAAATGTGGGTTTTAGCAGATACTGGGGCAGAAGTGTCGTTAATTGATGAACTTTTCTACCGTCGGGAGCTGGAGCCTGCAGGCGTGGTGTTGCAGCCCACTCGAATAAGGGTAAAAGGGGCGTCAGAGTTTCCAGTGCCGTGTGTGGGGTGTATTCCGGTCACTATGGTCGTATGTGGGGTGGAAGTCACTGATGTGGGGCTGTTGGTTTGTCCAGGGATTGAGACCCAGGGTAAGGGGCAATCACATGTTGGGTTGTTGGGGATGAATGTGCTGGGGGAGGTTGCGGAGATCTGGCCGCACATGTATCACTTGTGCAGGGAAGCCAGGAGCACCGGTCAGTGGGAAAATTGCTTGTATGAGGTTAGGCAGTTATGTGCAATAGAGGCCATCAGCCTGGGGTATTGTATGACAGAGAGGAAGAAAAGCCCAGCCATTCCTCCCCGGAGTACTCGGTTGCTGTCAGTATGTGTTCCCTCATTAAGCCAGGTAGCTAACAAAGAGGTAGTGATTGAACCTCTAACAATGGAGGATGAAGGTTGGATGCCTGAGGGTGTGATAGTGTTGCCAACAGCTGTAAGAGTGGTGAGAGGCATGACCCAGGTGTTGGTGGCAAATCTGTCTGATCATCGCAAGAACTTGAGGGGCAATTGGCGGATTGGGAAAGTGGCTTCTGGGACGGAAGTAGAGGCAGACATCAGTGAAGAGGTGTATGTGAGGACAGTTCAACCGGATACCCGTACGGAGGTCAAAGTGCACACGGAGAAAATGAATGAGGAACATGAGCGTGCAGTTAGGTGTTTAATAGAAGAGCTTAGTGATATTTTTGAAGGGGAGGGCCAGCCCATAGGAAAGCCTATTGGGGTTCAGCATGAGATCCCAGTGACTACAGACAGGCCAGTTAGGGTGCCATATCGGGGGATCCCTCCAAACCAGGTACCAGAGGTGAAGCAGCACATTAGCCAGCTGTTAGATCAGGGAGTAATTCAGCGTAGTGAGAGTCCGTACTCTGCCGCCATTGTAGTAATGAGGAAAAAGGGCGGGACGGTGAGGTTGTGCATTGACTATCGTGACTTAAATAAGGTCACGGTACGCGATGCGTTTCCTCTGCCTAGGATAAATGAAACTCTAGAATCTCTGACGGGGGCCCAGTTTTTCTCAACGTTTGATCTGGCAGCAGGATATCACCAGATCGAAGTAAAACCTTCAGACCGTCCAAAGACTGCCTTCAGCACAAGCTTCGGACACTTTGAGTACAGGCGACTGCCTATGGGATTGTCAAATAGTCCGGGAACCTTTCAGAGATACATGGAGCGGATTTTAGGGGATAAGATTTTCTCCTCGTTGCTTGTATACCTTGATGATGTGATGGTGTTTTCAAGTACAATAGATCAGCATATAGTCAGATTGAGGGAATTATTTTGCAGGATAAGGGAGAATAACTTAAGATTTAAACCTAAAAAGTGTGAAATAATGGCTTCCAAAGTAAGTTATTTAGGATATCAGGTGTCAGCTGAAGGCATCACAGCTGATCCTGAGAAGATTAGGGTAGTAAGAGATTGGCCAGTCCCTCAGACGGTGAAAGATGTGCGGTCTTTTGTAGGGTTCACATCATTTTATAGGAAATTTGTTAAAGGGTTTGCCCAAATAGCTGCTCCACTGCATGCGTTGATGCATGGGAAATCTAAGGGTCGGGTAGATAGTGAATGGGGAGAGGAACAGCAACAGGCTTTTGAGAAACTGAAAGACAAGGTGACGCAGACACCGGTGTTGGCTTGCCCAGATTTCACTCAGGAGTTTATATTAGAGACAGATGCAAGTTTTAGTGGGCTAGGTGCAGTGCTGTCCCAGCGGAAGGATGGCAGGTTGCATCCGGTGTGCTATGCGAGTCGGGGCCTGAGGAAATCAGAACGTAACATGAACAACTATAGTTCTCGTAAGTTAGAGATGTTAGCACTCAAATAGGCAGTAGTGGATAAATTCAGGGATTATTTGGCAGGGAAACATTTCACAGTCTATACAGATAACAACCCACTCAGTCACCGAGAGAAGGCTAAGCTAGGTGCCGTGGAAAGTAGGCGGAATGCGGATCTCGAGCAGTTCAACTTTACTATAGAGTACAAGCCGGGGAAAAACAACATTGTGGCGGATACTCTATCTAGAATCCCGACGGAACAGGAGGAAGTTAGCGAAGAAGAGAATACAGCGATGCATGTACTAGAGGAGAACGGGGCAGGAAGGAAGGAACTGTGGACGATGGATGGGCTGCGTAAGGAGCAAGAAGGCATGGACTACTGTATATGACAAAACTGCGAAGATGGTTGGCGGGAGAGCTGCCGGAGGATGAGGTACAGGTAGAGCTCCAAAATGATGACTTCCGCAAGATGTACCGAGCTAGGAAATCCCTGATCGTAAGAGAAGAGGTTGTCTGGCATAGAAGACCCGAAGGGAAGAATCTATGGAGGAAGGTGCCAGTGTTATCTCCAAACTTGCAGGAGGCTTTGACTAGAGCCTGCTACGACGAGTTTGGGCATCAGGGGCGAGATCGCACTCTGACGCTGGTGCAGGAGCGAGGTTTCTGGCCAGGCATGGGAGAAACAGTGAGAGACTACATAGCCAGCAGCGAGAGGTGTGGAGTAGCAAAAGATGAAGTGCCGATACCCCAGCTGCATTTAGGGACGATTGAAGCTGCCAAACCATTAGAGACACTGGCCGCAGATTTCACCTTGCTGGACAAGCGGCAAGGATTGGAGAGTGTCCTGATAATGGTTGATATATACAGTCGTTACACTTGGGCCTTTCCCACCAAAGACCAGAAAGCCTCGACGATTGCAAAGATCCTGGTGAATCGGATCTTCCTGGCAGTGGGTGCACCTGAGCGACTGTTGACCGATCAGGGAAGAAATTTTGGCAGTGCATTGGTCCGACAAACTTGTGCCACCTTTGGGGTGAAGAAAATAAGGACGTCAGCATATCACCCACAGGGAAATGGTATGGTGGAACGGTTCAATCGAACCCTGCACGGTCTGCTGGCCACCCTCGAGGAAGAGGAAAAGAATAGGTGGCCAGAGCATCTGCAGGCAGTGGTGTCACAATATAACGCGACTCCGCATGCCACGACAGGGTTTTGCCCATTCCTGTTGTTCTACGGGAGAGAACCAAACCTGCCGTTTGACCTTAGGCCGGAAGTAGACCCAGAGCCGGTAGATGAGTGGGTGATGGTGATTAGAGACCGGCAACGAAGATTGCAGGAAGCAGTGGAGATCAATGTGCGGAGACGTAAGGAAATAAACAGATGGAAAAGAGAAGAGAAAGCCCACGAGATTAGCTGGGAAGTGGGCCAGGAGGTTTCCTGAGGAACAATGTAAAAATAGGCCGGTGTAAGCTCCAAAACCATTGGTTTGATACGAGATGGCACATTGTTGAGGTCCTAAATCCAAGGCCTGGTTTATACGGCATTGAGCCCAGTGGGGGAGAAGACCTGGAAGCGAGAGTGGAAAACCGGAGCAACTTGAAGGCTGCTCCACCCCTAAGGCTTCTGGGAGACCCAGCGATGGATGAATCTGAAGATGAAGACGAGGAGCCCCCACCCCAGATGAGCAAGATGAAGAGAAGTAGTTCAGAGAGGTCGATCGAGCCTCCAACTGAAAGATGAAGCCGACAGATTACAGTTTAGGTGTGCGTGGTAATGAGAAAAGGCAGGTTGTCGAGGGTGAGTTGGAGGAGTCGTGAGTAGGGCAGAGGGGATTGGAGAGATGGTTAGGTCAGAGATGTGCGTTGAGTAGTGGTTGCTGTCATGAGCGGGATTGAGTTGCTGTCATGAGCGGGATTGAGAGTACGGTTGTAATGTCCAGGGCCTCACTAATATGGACTGGTACATTGTCAGAGGATTGGTCTGCCGGCATGAGGTTCGGAGATGTGGATTGAGTCGATCGTTGAAGAAGGAGAGCATGTTTGAGTTGGACTGAGTATTGTTTTGACACTGGTTCCTCTTAGTTCAAGGGCCAGGCAAAGGAGAGCATGTTTGAGTTGGACTGAGTATTGTTTTGACACTGGTTCCTCTTAGTTCAAGGGCCAGGCAAAGGAGAGCATGTTTGTTTTGGACTGTGTATTGTTTTGACACTGGTTCTCTTAGTTCAAGGGCCAGGCCAAAGGAGAGTATGCAGGATGTGGACTTGGTATTATTTTGACATTGGTTCTCTAGCTTAAGGGCCAGGCAAAAGGGGAGCGTGATGTTCTGGTTGGTTTTGAGTTGGGCTAGGCAAGAAATGGAGTTGCTGGCTGCGAGTTGGAATAGGGCAGAGTTGAAGGTGGTTTCTAAGTTGTTCTCTCAGCACATGAGGACAGTGCTGTCTTTTTTTTAGGGGGGTCGAGTGTTAGCGGGAGAGAGAAGGGGAGAAGAGAAGACGGGAATGCTGCGTTTAGCACGTTAAAGGGGTGAGATGGAGTTTCTTAGAACAATTTTTTAGGGGGGTCGTATGCATGTTTTTCTCAGCACATGAGGGCAGTGCTGTCTTTTTTAAGGGGGGGTCGATTGTAATATTCAGAAATTTCAGTGTAATTCCAAATGCCGCGCCATTGGCGATACTGAGCTTTCAAGGTCGTCTGAGGGAAGAGAGCGCTCCCCACACATAGTGAGAGGTTGTGGAACTAGGCCTATATGATATTAAATGTAATTTGCCGAATTAATAATGATGTGATTCATGAAGTTAAGGGACTATTATTGAATTTGGAATTATTATAGATCGTTTATCAGTCTGAATAATGTTCCGGGTGTCCCAAGGAGTTATTAGTTAGGCGGAAAATATGTCACGTAGGCCTAAGCTGACGCCTTGAGAGGACACGAGGTTGGCTAGCCCTCAGTAATGCGAAAGCAATCGGATCAACAAGACGTCCCTGCGCGTCCGTCACAGAAACAGTCACGTGGCCTAGTCACCTGTGTTGCGCTATTGCAGTATAACAAGTAAGTCTCATTCGATCTCAGACAGGGTTTAGATAGGTCAGTGATAAAGTTAACAAGAGCTAACAGTGAGTTCATTTCAGGCTTTCCGTCAGAACCCAATTGACTGCGAGAAATTGACTGCGAGAAATTGACTGCGAGAGTGATAACTGAGAGAGATTGACTGCAATTTGAGACTGCCGTTGAGGATTGATGATTGGCGATTGTCGCCGTTGGAACGATCAGTGCAGGCTTGTCACTGGTTAGCAGGGAGCAAAGGATCTCTTGAGTGAACGAGTGCTCCCGACAACTAAAACGATACGGGGCCAGCATCAGCATTGGGTGATCAGTTCTTACCACGTGGGTGCACAACACCACACCACGTGTCCTCGGTCATATAGAAGTATTACCTACTGGCCATAGTCACCTGTTGGCGTTCTCTCTTCCCGCCCATGGACGCACTGAGAGTACACTGAGGCTATCTGAGTAGATTAATGGTCACACACTGAGACCAGGAGTCTAGGGGATACCAAGAGAAACATTTTGTTTCCCTTATTACGGGTGTATGTTGAGTTGGGTGGAGCATGGTTCACGAGTATTGGTGGACCCAGTAACATCTCAATAATAGTGACAATATTTTTGTGTGTAGTTAGTACCATTTTTTCAGTTACTGATATTATCTTGACATGTGTAGTAATAGTTCTTAATTGATTTTGATAGTATTGTTTTTGAATGTTTGTCTCACTAAGTGGAACCAGAGTGATACTGTGATTTAATTCCTTTAATGCATTTAATTTTTCTTTATAATTCCGATCTCAGGTATAACCTTTGTTCCCCAGAGTAGTGTTTAAGTTAGGTTAGGAATTGTGCATCTGTTGGGGTGATATAATTTTGTTGAAAGCCCTTAAGGCCTGTTTCATGTGTGCAAGCAACATTTCTTAATACTTTAAATTTATTGTTGCCTGAGTTTCTAATAATTTCAATACCATGTATAACTTTTACTCCCCAGAGTAGTGTTTTAAGTTCAAGTTAAGAGGTGAGCATATTGGTGTACCATTATTTGATTGTGTTTGTAGTGTTGGAGGGAATATAAGTGTCTAAATTTTACAGTGTCTCATTCATCCCAGTCACAGACGCTATCCTTCGACGGGTCATGGAGAATTCATTTTGTTAGTAAATTTAAGTGTTCTTGTGCTGGTTCGGGATTTTTTTTAAAGGGGCGCTTCCACTGCAATTACCATCTAATAATCTTTATTAAACCCCAAGTCAAGTGAGAAATTAAAGTCCAGTAATTCCGACAGGTTACATATATATATATATAAATATATATATATATATATATATATATATATATATATATATATATATATATATATATATATATATATATATATAGGGTGACAATAAAAAGTGAAAGTTTTTATTTTTAGATGGCCATTTGTCCAATACTGCGTACCCATGAAAAAAGAACACAGGCGAAATCCTGGGTCATTTGGACAATATTTAGAGGTGGCTCAAGCCATTTGAAGTTAACACTACTGAAATTATTATTGATTTTTTCTAATTTCTTTATTTATGAACCGATTACTATGAAACTTTGCAGGTATATGTAGAATGCAAATTCAAACTAAAGTTGTTCCTAACATTTTTTCTAAAAATGAGTAATGAGTATTTTGGCTGGTGCAGCTATTGGCAATGCAGAGGGGAGGGAGAGGCGGGTGTCAGTCGGGGTAGGGGGAAGAGGTTGTGTGCCAGTGTCTGACTGGTACAGTAGCATCAGTTGTGTGTGAGACGTGACGGTGGGTGTGTGTGCGTCGCTCTTGTTGCAGTATTACGGTTAGTACCATTGTCTTTGTCTAAAATCAATGCATCAATTTAGGTATATAACACTTAAAAAACTTTATACAAGTGATCTTGCATGCCGTATGCTTTATGGGTGCTGTTGTTTGCATAACAGTAACAACATAAGTTACATAAATGTTTTTGTTTGTTTCAGGTTCAATGGAGAGTACACGTTCAAAAACTGAAGTTTGGCTCATTGGTCAACACATAACCGAAATCACGGGTGCACAACTTCCTTCAAGAGGAGATGTTCTACGTCTGTTTTTCCACGGTCACAATGAACATAAGAAAACAGTGAATGATTCTGCGAGTGAAGTTGCAGCATCGGTTATTAGTTTCTGGAATAAAGCACGGATTCCTACCATAACTGAGAAGAGTATTGGACGAAAGGTAGTGGATCTTTTTTTAATGTGGAAGGGACTTAAGAAAAACTGCACTCGCACTACAGACACACAACGTAAGAAAGAGGAAACTTTTTGTGATGAGTTAGAGGACCTCTTCGATGTTGCCCACCCCAAGGCAATGCAGCTCTTGACCATCAAAGAAGACCGAGCATTCCTGGCAGCGCAACGAGAAAAAGGGAGAAGAGGTGTAATGGCAGGAGTAGACAAAAAGATTGCTTGTTCCATCAAGCGTCGGGAAGAAAGCAAGAGTAAGCAATCTCTACAACAGAATCAAGCCAGTTCTGCTCTTGAATATGATGAGTTGGGTTCTTCATCTGAAACAGAATCACAATCAAGCTAGCAATCAGGTGTCTCGATGGAGCTCTACCCAAGTTTAATCTCCGACGGCCCGGAGCACTTCACCGAGCACGGTGGATGGCTAAGCTCATTTATGTCATGAAGATCCTGATTTTTGCTAATCAGTTTAAACTAACTGCTCGTGAGACATTAGGCTTGAAACGATTCACATTCTTTGTGCTAGAGGTGTATGTCAGTGCATGGTTCACGGCCTCCGTTCCATCCTCCGCTCCTGCTAATGATTTGCGGCTCCTCCAAGACCTGTCAGAGTACCACGACGTCAAAATATCAAGAACATGTCTCACAGTCTTCGGTCGTCACCTGTGGTACCTCAGTGAAGGCTTGGTGGGTCTTGCACTCTTCGATCCACAAGTTAATGCAACAATGAAGACAAACATAGTTCGGGCAATCGTTGAGAGGAAGGCGACCGAGGATTCACCAAAACGTGCTGCTCTTCCTGCCACATCTTCCCTTCCCACAAAGCAGCTCTCAGACTTTGCTTCTAGAGGATCAAACTTTCTATTTGAAAGTCTCAAAATGAAGACTTCTTTTTTGTCCAAGGAACCTGACACATGGTCTGATGATGAAGACTTCAAAACTGGCGTCGCAGTTGTGGGTGGTCTCAGAGTCATCAACGACACTGCAGAGAGAGGGATTGCCTTGATACAGGCATTCAACAGCAAGATCACGAAGAGTGAAGACCAGCGTCAACATCTGCTGCAGGTTGTTGAAGAGCAGAGGCGGTCACAACCAGGGACATCAAAACAGGACCTTACAAGCAAAAAGCGAAAACAATGAATGGGTTGTCCACACCTCTCCCACCCATTGATGTAAGCGTGTTCACTGCAGTTTCATTTTAAAAAGGAATTAATCATTTATATGTACAGTGTACACATAAACTTGCTCAATATGTAAATTTTAAAATAAACCGGCATATTATGAATATTCGTATTTTTTGCCAAAAGGATAAAACTTCAATTGACTTGAGCTACCTCTAAATATTGTCCAAATGACCCAGGATTTCGCCTGTGTTCTTTTTTCATGGGTACGCAGTATTGGACCAATGGCCATTCCATTTAATCAATTTTAGAAATTCACCCCTATGCACTATTGTCACCCTAATATATATATATATATATATTGATAAAATCACACAGGGAAAAAGGGAAACAATGGAGCACCTTAGCTTTCTTCTTTATTCAAGACATCTGCCCAAGTGTCGTCAATCGACACTTGGGCAGTTGTAGAATACCGCCCTTGTAGTAGAGAAGGGGTTTTCTCTATCTCCTCCTCATCAACAACTTCGTTATGAATTTTAGCCAATGTTGGGTCAGTCCTTTGTGCTGTAGTCAGTTTTTCAGGATCATGAGGTAGAGGTACTGCAGGCAGTGCAGGGTTACCGCCAAGGTCCCCAAAACCAGTACGTGTGGCAGTAGGGAGTTTTGGAGGATCATCTCTCTCATCATTCATGTGTAGCCTGGCTTGAGACCTAGTGATAGCACATATAGGAAACAAATATGGCTGTTCTTTCTCAACTTCGACAGTATTGTTATGTGGTAAGGGAGAGTTCTGAACCTTCAATTTGGAACAACCAAATTGCCAGTCATTTCCCAGAAGAAGGGTTGCATCAGGTATTGGCAATGCTGAATCTGTAATACCCACAACCACTGTACCTCGTACAAGATCACACGCGAGATAAATCTTTGCTAAATAGACATGAATTGTGGAGGTCAGCCCTTTTACATACACCTTTTCCCCTGCGAAACACTTATGAATGTCTGGAAATGCCTTCCTTACGATTACACTTTGTGCTGAAGCAGTGTTTCTGGCAACCTGAAATGGGTGTTTCCTTGAATTAAGAGTGCGTGAAACAGTTTCCATTGATTTGAAAGCTTTGAAATAGCCTCCCGAGAATTACTGCTAGGCAGGTTAGCTGAGGACACTGGTTTAGTAAAGGTTGCCTCCTTAGAAATTTTGCATTTAGGATTAGGACTCTCCCTAATTACATGACCCTCTTTTTTGCAAAATCTACAAATTGGTAATTTGCTCCAAGCACCTAGCTGACTCTGTTCACTACACTTATCTACAGGGCCCTTTTTTTAACCTGCAGAGGACTGTACATTATGCAGCTTTTCTTTTCACCAGGGGTATGGCGATGGACTAGTGCAAAGACATCTGCTACATTAGCTACCTTAAGGAGACCAAATCTCCCCCTTATCTGTCAAGTGTAACGGAACCTTTCTTATGAATTCCTCCAGTACCATGAGGTTGACTGACTCCTCAAATTTGCTGATGGCAGCAGATTTAATCCACCTGTGAAAAGCCCTTAGTTTCTCAGAAGCAAACTCTGCGTACGTTTCGGTATTTAGTTTGCTAAGGTTTCGGAAAGCCTGTCTATATCCCTCAGTAGTAATTGAATATGAGACAAGGATCGCCTCCTTAACATCATCATAATCAGTGTTGTTTTGTAATCCCTCACAAGCCTTTAGAGCCTTTCCAGAGAGTTAGGCCACCTAAAATGATTGGCAATGGACTCGAACTCCCTGAAAACACCTTCAGAGTTGGATTCTGAAAAACAAGGTGCTAACTTTGATTATTTTGCTACGTCACATGTGTCTGTTTCTTCACTCCTACTGGACTGTTTCAGATGCAAAACTTCCAACTCATGCTGCCTCTCTCTCTCCCTTTCTTCTCTTTCTCTTTCTTTCTCACCGGTGCCTCAAATTTCATCATCTCAAACTTTACTTTCTCTAACTCGAGCAAGGATTTGGTGTCAGTGGCACTTATTACAGGCTTGGCAGAGTCTGTACCGTCAGTATCATCATCAACCTCATCGCCAAAGTGTTCTAGTATAATGTTCTTTAACTAGGTTTTGGTTACGTCAGCACCAAGTTGTATTCTAAAATATGTGGCTATATAGCAGAGATCGTCTTTGATAGGGTTTGAGATTTTCAGAAGCTCTACTAAGGGAGAAGTGACAAACTCTAATGTATTAAAGTCTGACATCTTGAGTGCAGGAATTGTTCGGACATATCAATTCGAATTGACTTCCTGCTTTACAAAGGGGTACAATAGCCCTACACTTGTGTGTGTTCAATTCACAGTTGATTGTGAGGTAAGGTCGGAGGATAAAATACAAGCTATAAAGTAGTGAAGCGGCTATCTAGCAATTTCTCATCCTTACCAGTTAACACCCATACAACAACAGCATGGAGAGTTTTCCCACTCTAGTTTGCCCCCAATTGTCAAACTAGAGTAAGAATTACTTCACTATATTAAAACTCTGGGTCAGCCTTTAAGTCTAAAGCTGGCAGGAACTTCGAATTGTAGAGTGTCTGTTGCCCTATGCATCAGGCTTTATTCCCACAATGTGCACGAGGAGACACCAGCTATGTACTTTAAATAAGTTTGATGTGGTCACTACTACAACCGAGTTGTTGCTTGTTTAGCTCTCTGTCTCAAGAAATGGATGAAACACGAAGGTTTCGAAAAGAGTGAGCCTCAGGTCAGCTTATGTGGGAGGACGGGTTCTCTTTAGTTTACTTTACCCTGAAAAGATAACTGTGAGTAGTGAAGTAAAGTGTATTGAGTCAACAACTGACTACCAGTGATTTGTCAGGTGACTGTAGCACACACCACATTGGACCAAGTGCGAAAATGAACTACTGTTATTGGGAAGCAAAATTACTTTACAAGCACACTTATGAAACTTTCACCTGACTGATAGCAGGGTCAATTCAGCAGAACGTAATTTGTAAATTCTGGTGTGAAATCAGATAGCTCCCGGACAGACCCCCATTATGTGATGTCCCTCCTTGCTACCCACAACATTTAGGAGAGGCAAAATTGACAAGTGAAAATACGGAGTGAATTATCTAGGGTTGAAATACGTGGATGCAGCAAGTAAGGAGCACACACACACACAAAAATCACTTATCGTGACAGACAAATTTAAGTTCTGAAAGGGATAAGAAGATTATCAAGTAAACTGAGTAATTTAATAACATTTATATCAAGATAGCTAATTCAGTACATTATGTAACACAAGTAAAACACAAAATAATGCCATTATCAACTCAAAAGTAACGCAACTATGCATTTATCAAAGCACACCGGAATATTACCCAATTATTCTTACTTTAAACATTAAGTACACATACATTATAGAACAACACAAAAACCTGATAGAATTAGCAGCTCAGGTAGCAAGTTTAGGTCACGATGGTCAACGACAAGGAACCAGGCATTAACGCCGTAGTCCACTACCCTCAAACCATCACAACACCATGAGCAGAGTAATCCATAATCCAATTCGTCATCCACACCCTGGGAGAAGAGGGACACCCTAGGCCACAGAAAAGAGAATTAGCTACCAGGCAGGCACACTTGCCTCAATACATCGGTCTCATAGTCAGATGGGAAACTTGTTCTGAATCGGTGCTCACTGGGTGGTAGGGGACTTATCTCACTTTCAGCACAAATGAAGATGTTCAAATTATTGGTAATAACGAATAATAATAAACTAACACACATCTATGGCAGGGTTCTAGACAAGTGTGTTGGTTTTATTTATCATACACAACTCATAGCTCTGATGTGGTCATTGATTTTATGTCTGATCACAAACCAACCCAAGCCAGTGTACATGTAGCCAGTGATGCCCCCACTGATAGTGTGATAACTACATCCTTGTGTAAGGTGAAGCTCAGAAGCGTTTACAGCGCCCAACAGGGAAGCATGCTAAGTTCATGTCTGCCTTTATGTCTCATGAGTTAAGGGCGAAGCCTGAAGAGTCAAGGGCGTAGAAGCCTGAAGAGTCAATGGTTTATGTCTAAGCAAGTTATTGGAAGCTCCAACAACTTGTCCCTGAATACGAATTCGCAACTTTCGATTTACAGCAGGTACCTACTTTGCTGTTAGGTGAACAGGGACCAATGGAGGCTGGGAAGTGTGTCCAAACAACTTTCCACCGGCCCGGGAATCGAACCTGTGAAATCTCGCTTGTGAGGCAAGAGCGGTACCGTTCTACCCACCGGCGCCCCCGTTGACTTACAATGATTTAGGACTTCATGCTCAGCCACAGCAGCTAATGAAAAATCTTCTGAAACAATTATTAATTCAGTTTGTTTGTTTAGAATCAAAAGAGTGTCATTCGCTTCCAATGGAAATGTTTCCAAATGCCATGGATTAAACTTCTTTTGTGATTTTAGTGGAATGTGTATTAGTATTTCCTTATGTGTGAAGGTTGCTTCTAATAAGGGGTAATAATATTCTACTTCATGCTCCTGAAAGATAGGAATTAGATGATAGGTAGTTTCAGCTATATGCAAAGCTGCAATATGTTGACCAACTAGCGACAACTGTGTACCAACATGACCTAAACCTGCATTCACTAAATCAGCTATGAGCCTACTATGGTATCCGTGAAAGCTTGCTCAGAGGCTTCCGCTGCATGCATACATTCTGTAAAACAAAGTAGCCATTCCAGTGTAGACTCTGGCCGTGTGAATCCCTGGACAACACTTGTTAGTTGATTAATTTCGTCGACAGTAGCATTCATAAGATAGCTCAGAGTTTGTACTGCCTTGTAGGACTCTGTAATGGCCCTATGAAACTGCATTCATTCGTTTCCCAAGTTTAGCTACATCTTCTGCGGTTGCCGTAACAAACAGGGTGTTACTTATTAAACTAACAAAATTAAATAGACCACGTTTTTGACGCCTCTGACAATGTACAGTCGGAGTCAAAAGTCTTGAACACTTAACAATATCTTGCATCTACTTCTGAGTTTTACATATATGATAACATATATACTAATAACACTACTTGTCATCACAAAATGGGATAAAACTCTCCTTAATACCTGCTATCGCCGCTGGCTTATAAATACTGGTGTCAGTTGTTGAAGATCGCTGCCTTCCCCGAACAAACATTGGATCTCTCAGCGACCCCCCTCCCCCACGCGGCCTGTTGCTTCGTGAGATGTATCGGCTGGGGGAGGCAGGGGCGGTGTTTACGGATAAAGAATTCCTGATTCTGCTGAATGTAAGGTTTAAAGGGTGACGTGGCTCTCATGACACAGATCGCCCTCTCGAGTGATGCGCCCCACCACGCGACCTGTGACCTCGCCAGATGCGGCAGGGGGGGGTGGTGTTTACCGCCGGCGTCAGTACTGGCGAGTGAGTATTGGCGTGAGTGCTGCGTTTGCTGCCCTACCCGAACAAAGATTGGGGGGTGGGCGGTGTTTACGGAGAAGAGGTCCTGATTCTGCGAAATGAATGGTTTAAAGGGTGGCGTGGCCGCCTGGACTGGAGAAGATCGCTCCCTCGAGTGATGCTGTAAGAACCAGCCTTCTGCTCGCACTGATAAACACCACACAATCCTGTCCAAGAATTTGTGCTGAGACAATTTACACAGTACTGTTGTCTCTCGGACCACCATACTGATCTGCATTGACCCGCACTTGTAAGTACTGTACGGCATAAGTGAAGACATACCCCTCGGTACTGAAATATTGTTGACTAATTACGTCTACTCGTTGCTGCCTAACCTGGAGTAATAAAACAATGCAGAATGAAGCAAAGCTAAGATTAACAGAGCTATGAACTTTGTATCGTGTCACTATGCTCAATAATCAATTATAATTAAGACAAATTGTGTGAGACTAACTAATTATGTATCAGATAGATCACCATGTAATACTAATGAACGCCTTGTTCTCTGCAGGTTTTAACCACATCAATAAATATTGAATGCGTCAACAGGCGGGTTTCAATCATTCCCTTTGACTTGCCCGTCACCTGAACGTCCTTATTCCCAAGGCGTTTATAATACCTAAGATCTTCGGGTACTTACATGCCAAATATTATCAAGTGTTCAAGACTTTTGACCTCGACTGTACATTCTTCCCGATGTCTTCAGGAGATATAGGTAGTTTTCCCTCGAAGTGATTTACACGCTTGAGTAGACTATTCATACGGTCGTTATAAAGTAAGATGGTTTGACAGAGTGTTGTAGATATGATAGAAAGTTGTTCGAGATCTTGCAGGGTGTGCCTAGCTGTTTCAATGTGGACAGCTATTGACCTCAGGTGCACTGGCATGCGCACCAAACCATGGAGCTCGTACTTGACAGTTACGGCATCTTCCACTACAAGTACTTTGCCCAGTGGGGCAACTAATGCCCTGGGTTTGACGTCTGCTGGGGATGTGGCTGTAGCGATATCCAAGCCATGCCTGAAAGGGGCGAGGATAATTAATAATTTTTGTTTGCTGATCCTAGTTTTTTACGATATGTATTGTCTACTGTCATGTCTTGTTGAGCAACTGTTGCAGTAGAAGTAGGATGTACTTGACTGACTGACATTAGAGGTCCCTACTAAGTCTTTGCTGACTTTTTTTAATTCTATCTACATGTACTATAATTTTCTGTGACGTTTGTCGTTGGCTCAACTACTTGAAATTTATTTCCATGTTCTTTCGCTTTAATCAGGTATGGACCTGTGAATTTAGGCGAAAGTTTTGATATGCGTTCCGGCGCGTTTATCATTACTGCGTCTCCTATTTCTAGAGTTATAGGCTTAGCGTTTTTATGTTGCTTGCAGATCATTTCAGCACGTGAGGCTGCTAAATGTTTTCGTACTTTTCCATGGATGCTTGTGAAAACATGTATTTATTTCTTGGCATAGTCATCCATGTTGTACACAGGTTGTGGGATTCCTGCTAGTACATCATAGGGCAAGCGTTTATCGGCACCATAAATTATGTAGTATGATGATTTTCCTGTAAAGCTATTGATAGATCCATTGATGGATGCGGTTACTTGTGGAAGCCAATCCTCTCACGAACTGTGCATTGGATTCACCACGTGTCGGAGAATCTCAACAATTTTACGATTTGTATGCTCGAGCAACCCATTTGAGGATGGATGGTAGACGGTTGTGAAGGTTTGTGTGATGTCGTATTGCTGACATATTGCTGTTAAAAGTTGATTCTTAAATTCTGCCCCGTTATCTGAGAGTATCACTCAAGATGTAGAAAAGGTACAGATAAGATGAGTGACTAACGCATGAGCCACTGCTTCGGCAGACTTGTTCTGCAATGGTGTTAGTACCATAAATCTAGAAAAGTGGTCAACGCACACAAGTATGTAATTAGCGCCTTGTTGGCTTTTTGGTAATTGCAATCAATCGATTGAAAATGTATCCCATGGACGTTCAGGCGTCGGGTATTCTAAGATTGGAGCGGGATCCATCGTTGTTCCCTTGTGTTTTGCACAAGATAAACACTTACCAATGTGATGCTCGATGTCGGTTCCCATCGCTTTCCAATAATATTTGTGTCTAATTTCTGTTAGACATCTGTCTTGCCCCGGATGCCCAGCTTGGAGTGCATCATGGAGGAGGGTGAGGATGTTTTCCTTTAGTGATGTAGGAAAAACAAATTGGGAGATTGACTCTTGTTGTGTTTTTACTGAGCGATACAGTATGTCGTGCCGGAGCTCAAACTGTGAGAGTGGTACAGGCATTTTTGGCAAATTTACCTCATCTCCCGATTCTAAGGCATAGATTACCTTGGACCACAGTGCATCCTGTAACTGTTCCGCCCTGAACTGTAACAGGGTGAGCGTGGGTAGTGGCGTGACAGGAGCTATGTGTCTAGATAGCGAATCAGGTACCACGTTCGCACGACCCGGCATTTTTTTTTTTTTTTTACGGGGAATGGCCCATCCGGGCACAGGTCATCGACCCACAACGGGGCCTAGGGGGCAAAAAAATAAGACTTTAAAAATAGAAGAGGAAAAGGTTTTATTAATCTACAGCACGAAGATGCCGGAAAACCAGCTTTTTAAAGTGAGACAGATTGTATGAGTGTGGAAACACAGAAGAAGGTAGAGCATTCCACAGGTTGGCTGTGTGAGGAACGAAGGATATATTATAACGCGTAATTCTAGTGTGACCGATATCCACAGAGAATCGGTGTGTTACGAGCCCACGGCATTGCCGGCGGTACACAGAATACCAAATCCACCAAACATTGCCCGTTAAATTACTTGTAAAAGAGAGAGAGTGATGCAGCATTGCGGCGAAGAGAAATGCCTTTGATTCCATCCTATCTAACAGTTGGTCAGAAGAGGAGCCACCCCAGATATGAGTGCAGTACCCCAAGTTAGGACGAATAAATCCCTTATATATTTGAAGCAACTGCTCAGGAGTGAAGTAGCGACGGCATCTGTACAGCAATCCTAGCTTTCGGGAGGCAGCTTTAGCAATGTTGAGGATGTGTGGCTTCCATGACATATTAGAGAAAATGGTGAGGCCTAGCATATCTATTTTAGAATTTGGAAGAATGATAGCGTCCTGAAATGTGATTGGTGGGAAATCTTCTATTATGGAAAGTTTAATTGGTAAATAATGTGTTTTACTACGATTAAATTTAGCCAAATTTCTACCTCCCCATTTGGAGATGCTACACGGATCCGCATTGATAGATGTAATGATATCAGCTCTAGAAACAGATCTAGTTTGAGAGTTAGGGGGAAGGGAATATGATAAGAAGAGTGAAGAGTAGAATCATCAGCGTAAGAGTGGATAGAATTGGTTGCAGAGTGAAGTAAATCATTGATAAATAGAAGAAAGAGAGTAGGTGAAAGAACAGAATCCTGTAGGACACCACTATTGGTAGAGAAAGAGCGAGAAATCGATCCCTTTACAACAACTGCCATGGATCGGTTCTCAGGGAAGGTAGAGATTAGAGAACAAAGTGGGGGAGAGAAACCATAAGAGGGAAGTTTAAAAGCAAAGACTTGTGCCATACCCTGTCACATGCTTTGGAGATGTCGAGGGCCACAACGTAAGTTTCCCCGTAATCCCTAAGAGAGGATGACCAGAGATGGATGCAGTAGGAGACCAGATCACCAGTAGATCTCGCCTGGCGAAAACCATACTGGTGATCCGATAAAAAAGAAAGGTGTTCAAGGTAACGGAAAAAATGAGAGTTTAAAATAGTTTTGACAATCTTAAAGAGGGATGAAGTTAGGGCAATGGGGTGATAGTTAGAGGGATTAGAATGGTCACCCTTCTTCGGGATGGGCTGAACCGAGGCATGCTTCCAAGAAGAAGGAAAAGTTTGGGTTTTGAGGCAAAGGCGAAAGAGGTGAGCAAACACAGGGGCCAAAATTTCAGCACACTCCCCCAGAAAACGAGCGGTTATTCCGTCCGGTCCATGCGGCCCTACTCACATCCAACCTGGATACCACACCAACAACCCTACGAGTGGAGATTATAGGAAAGTGCATAGGTTCAGTAGGAGGTGCAGGAGTAGGAGGGATAGAGTTGGAATCGTCTAAGGTGGAGTTAGAAGAGAATAGGGGGCCAAAGAAATTGGCTTTATCAGGGGTAGAGTTAGCTATAGAGTTATCAGGTCGGAAGAGAGAAGGAAAAGAAGGAGTGCAGAAGTTATTACAGATGTGTTTGGTTAAGGACCAGAAGGATTTACTAGAGGGAGAATTAGTCAGGACTGCAGTCTTTCTTTTTATAAAATTTTGCTTGGCCCTACGAAGAATAGCCTTACAACGATTCCTAGAAGTAATGAAAGAGGAGTGGGTAATAGGAGAAGGATATAGTTTCATAGTTTGATATGCCCTATCTCTCTCCCTGCAAGCAAGAGAGCAGGAATGATCAAACCATGATTGTAAAGTGATAATTTTGGTAGACGATGGGATAAATGCACTCATACCGCCCTGTATAACCCCAGCAATGCTGTCAACACATACAGAGGCGCTCCGAGTGGAAAAGCAACATTCATCCCAAGGAAAGTTGGTGAAGAATTCTCGCAAGGATTGCCAGTTTGCTCTCCGATAGTGCCATAGTTGACGTTTAGGGGGATGTGGGGGAGGTGGTTGTGCCCAACTCGATTTAATGGAAATAAGATTGTGATCAGAAGACCCTATGGGGGCAGAAATTGAGTATGAATAGTGTGAGGGGTTAGAAGTAAAACAAAGATCAAGAATGTTAGTAAGTTGATCGTGTCGATCAGGAACGCGTGTAGTGTGTTTGATTATTTGTTCCAAATCATTAAGTAAGGAAAAAGAGAGTGCCTCAGCTCTACCTGTGTCATCCCTTGCAAAGCCAAGCCACTCTCAGTGATGCACATTGAAATCCACTAGGTAGAGGATCTCGGTGTTGGGGTGTGTGGATAGCTGCGACTCATGGCAAGAAGTGAGATAGTCAAAGAGTTACAAATAGTTGGTCGCGTTGGGAGAACAGTGTAGGAAACAAAGAAAAATAGTCATTGTAGGTAGAGATATTTTGAGCCAGATGACTTCAAAAAGGTAAGATTGAAGATCCGTGAGTCGAGCTATAGGTGTAAGTGTGTTGCAGTAGGCGCATACACCTCCCATATAACGGAAAGAGGTATAAAGGTTGTAGTTGGAGACTTGAAAAGGTTTGCGTGAAGCAGCTTTGGACAGTTGAAGTTCGAAAAGTAGTAAGAGGTTTGGGGAAGAGGTTAATAGGTGGTGTTCCACAGAAGGAAAATTGGATCTCAGGCCGCGAATGTTGGAAAAATGAAATGTGAAAAAAGCCTATCCTCTAGCAACCACGGTGGTGTCAGTTTTTTTTTTGGGGGACGGGTTAAATTGGGGAAAGGATGGAAGGCATGCTGGGGCTCAAGGCACAGCCAGACATGAGGGAGAGAAGTCACAACATATAGTCGTGGGGGGAAAGGTTGGAAAAGAAGTTTAATGAGTTAAACAGAGGGGGACGACACCCCTTGTTTTACATATTACAGAGTGTGGTGCCTAACAAAGCTAACCTAGGATTTAGGATGAGGTTGCACAATGGTTATTTTAGTAGACAATGACTAGATTTATTTTACAATTACAAGTTTATTAAACTCTTATACTGTATTACGTTATGGACTCACTTGATTGTGACTTGTTAAATGTGAATTTATATCATCTAAGTTTTAATCTAAGGTGGATCACTGTGGCGGACATAGATGGGTCGCGTGTTGGGTTGTTGTAGTGCGGGCAGACTCCGGGGCCACCAGGCGTGGGGTCTCCCTCCGTTGATGTCTTCCCCGCGTAGGTGGTCTGGGCTGTGAGGGTCGTCCAGGAGCTTGTCCCAAACCTTCTTCCCTAGGCGATGGAACCTGAAGTTGAGGGCCTCTGTTTTATTTCTTAGGTGGATGGTTTCCACTGTCTCCTGGTAGGGTGGCGCTTGGCCACTGGCTGATCTCAAACACTTGTTTTGGAAGCTCTGTAGTTGTTGTAGTCTAGTCTTCCCGAGTGTGACGAGTGGTATAGATGGGTACTCCAACACAGGCCTCACCAGCGCCTTGTACAGGTGAACTTGTATCTTCTCAGGCATCAGTTTAAAACGTTTTAATTTGGCTGCGGCGACTTTGGCTTTATTTAGTCTGTCCTTCACGTGGGGAATGATGCCCGTCCGAGAGATGATGAGGCCGAGCAACCTGCCTTGTTTAGAGTACTCAATCTCTTCGTCGTCGATCATCAATGGGGCCGGCTTGAATTTGGCTATGGGTATGACCTCAAATTTCGTTTTGTTTGTTTTTATTTTCCATTTATTTTCATACTCCGAGATATCCTCTATTGCCCGAGCAGTGAGTCGCGCCATCCTTGCTGTGGACCTTCCTGGGCAGGTGACGATCTGTGTTACATCGTCGGCATACATGACGTACTCGCTGCCGACGATTGGGGGTGGCAGGTCAGCCGTGTAGAGTGTGTAAAGGGTTGGTGAGAGACAAGAGCCCTGAGGCACGCCGCTCGATAGTGAGAATTCTTCTCCAAAATGTTCTTGCATCTTGATTTTGGCTCTGCGGTCCATAATGAAGTTGCACAGCAGGCGCGTCAGATTTTCGGGTAGCCCCAGTTGTATGATCTTATACTGCAGCCCTGCGTGCCAAACTTTGTCAAACGCCTTGCTGACGTCCCTCAGTACTATATTGCACTGCAGGCGGCCAGTCATGGCATTGGCGATCTGCTCGTAGGCCTGAGCTATGGCGGTGGATGTGCCTCGGTACTGGCGGAAGCCGAACTGGCGGGGGGGATACATCCGCAATCGCTTGTTTACTATTTTTTCGAAGATTTTGGCAGGTACCTCTAGCAGCGATATTGGTCGAAAGTTTTCGACTTTGTTTGGAGGCTTCCCTGCTTTTGGTATGAGGCGAATAACGGCGATTTTGAACATCTTAGGGAAGTATCCAGAGGCGAGGCAGGCGTTGCATATATGAGCAAGCCTCTCTATCATGTTGTCGGGGAGTTGAGCCAGGATCTTCTTGTTAATGTGACTTTGACCAGGTGATTTGTTTTTAAACCCTTTTATGACGGCTGACACATCTGCAGGAACTATGCGCTCCGTCAGGTAGCTTCCGTCCACCAGTCTAGTGAAGTCAGTCCGTGGGAGCGGCTGGAGCAGGTGCTGATGGTCCTGCAACTGACCTAAAATGTCCTCCTCAAACTCCCTGTCGAAGCCCTCGTTCTCCTGTTCACTAATGGTAAAGATCTTTCGTAAATATCACCGATGTAGTTGTTCTTGGTTTTCTTCCTCGAATATTTTCACGTTGTTTTGGTCGAGCAGGTAAGGGACCGTGCTAGAGGTGGAACCCATCAGTCGCTTGATCCCTTTCCAGAATGCAGCAGAATCGCGGTAATTGTTGGCTGCCTCCCACACCAAGGCGGCCCACTTTTGTTCATGTAGACGTTTGCTCTCGTGCTGGATGTACCTACGTGTCCGAGAAATTGGATTCTGAACTTAAGAAATTCACATTTGGAAAGTTACACTTTCAATCCAGCTATTTGTAGCTTTGTGAAGACTTCTTGTAGTTTCTTCAAATGGCTTTGTAAATCTTTGCTTACTATGATAAGATCATATTGATAGGCATAGACCGTGTTACCTATCATTCCAGCAAACAAGGTATTTATCATCCTTTGGAATGTTAATGGCGCATTTCTCAAAACCAAATGGCATTAGTAAGAATTCGAAATGCCCCATTGGTGTACTGAACGCAGTTACCTCGCAGGATTCCTCATGTAAGGGAATTTGCCAGTAACCGCTAAGTTGTCTTTTCCTAGAGACTGAAGTAAGTCAGTTAGGACAGGCATTGGGAACCTGTATGGTACAGTTGCTTGGTTGACTCGTCGAAAATCTATGACTGGTGTCCATCCTCCATCTTTCTTGGGAACTAGGAATAAAGGTGAGTTTCATGGTGACGAGGAAGGTTGGATTACCTTTTGTTCCACAATTTCTTGTACCATCTGTTGGACTACAGCCCTCTAGCTGTAATAATAAATAATAATAATAATAATTAACGGTATATTGAAAAAGTTCTGCAGCCCGAAGGCTGAAAATATACATTGGACATAAATAACTTATTACATACATTGGTGGTTTAACAAAAGCGTTTCATTAGAGAAAGGTAAAGGAACATACAGTGAACATACAGATTAATGTAGGTGTTGAACAGCAAACTCGTAGTGTAATAACTCCCTCCCAGATGGTGTTAGGAGGGACCTCACGTGGTGTAGTAGTTCCCTCACAGATGGTGTTATGAGGGGCCTCACGTGGTGTAGTAATTCCTCACAGATGGTGTTATGAGGGGCCTCACGTGGTGTAGTAGTTCCCTCACAGATGGTGTTATGAGGGCCTCACGTGGTGTAGTAGTTCCTCCCAGATGGTGTTAGGAGGGACCTCACGTGGTGTAGTAGTTCCCTCACAGATGGTGTTATGAGGGGCCTCACGTGGTGTAGTAATTCCTCCACAGATGGTGTTATGAGGGGCCTCACGTGGTGTAGTAGTTCCCTCCCAGATGGTGTTAGGAGGGACCTCACGTGGTGTAGTAGTTCCCTCACAGATGGTGTTATGGGGGGGCCTCACGTGGTGTAGTAATTCCCTCACAGATGGTGTTATGGGGGGGCCTCACGTGGTGTAGTAATTCCCTCACAGATGGTGTTATGGAGGGGCCTCACGTGGTGTAGTAATTCTCTCACAGATGGTGTTATATGAGTGAGGTGTGGTTCCAGGCCTTCCTATCGTAGACGGATTAACACATCGCTGGTTGTTGGGTCTCACGGGCCGTTATCACTGGGTACCTGGGACCTCACTGTGTGAAGGTTAACTTGGGTACTACTGTTACTGTTGAGTTGTTCTCACTGATTTAAGCACTGTTCACCACTGTTCACCTCTGTTTAACACTGGTTCCATTCCATTCCTAAATGAAATAGTAACTTCTGGCGAGAACATGTTGATATTCCGGTGGGGAGGAGGATTCAGGGGAGGGGGTTGGTATGGGCCAACATAACAGTTGACCTGGCTGCACCGAGAGGAGCGCCAGGTACGTCTTGACCCTTCGGTGGTCAAGGATGTAGCCGATATGCTGGTATGTAGATCGGATGAGTGTCTGGCTTGAGTGGAATGTGATGGTTTGTCAACGTTGTTTTACCTCGGGGTTCTCCAGGTAATGTTATGATTTCCTTGAACTCGGCTAGTAAGTCTAAAAGATCACGTTTGCCTTGAGGATGATCGACTACTTGCACGTGTGGCGCTATTAACGCTACTTTATCTACAATACGTGATTTTTCATTCAATTCCCTTTGTATTATACTACCTACTAGTAATTCTATTGGCTCTGCTATGATTGCTTTATCGTAAACAAGGAAATTACCTAAACAACATCCCTTTCTTAAAGTTATAGGCTCCCCAGTTCTATTAAGAACGAGGACATCTGTGAGACTACCTGATCTGACTGCGCTTGAGGTAAATTCAAGTGACAAGCCTTTCACCCGTGAACTTTCACTCAGGCACACAACCTCTGTTCCTTCACCCACATTTGGCAAACGTACTGTGACTCTAGTTAGTTCCTTGCTATATAACAGTTGTACACCAGTTAATACAGCAGGCGTTTGAATCCAGTTCTTGCAGCTTTCATTGCAAATGTCCTTTGAGTTACAAAGTGGAGTTTCAGAGAGTGACTCCATAAATAATTGCTTCAGTACTAGCACTACTGTACTCGGCTACGGTAGCCGAGTACAGTAGTTAAAGTTAAAGTTATCGGTCCCCCAGTTACTATTGAGAACAAGAACAACTGTGAGACTACCTGACCTGACCGTGTATAAGGTTGAATCTAGTGACAAGCCTTTCTCTCGTTTACTTTCACTCAAACAACACAATTTCTGTTCCTTCACTCACATTTGGCAATTGTACTGTGATTCTAGTTAGTTCCTGTACACCAGTTGACACAACAGGCGTTAAAATCCAGTTATTGCTGCTTTCAACCCGAATGTCCCTTGAGCTACTTGACGAAGTTTCAGGGAGTGGCTCCTTAACTAATTGTTTCTGCACGATAGACTCCCCCGCGCCTGTCGAGGCAGTTATTACACGAACACCCGAGGTAAAGAATGGATGTGAAGTTTTCATTGTGTGATAAGTTTTACAGTTATGCATTATGGTTTGATTTCTTGGCTTAACATTAATATTGTTCTGCCTAAGTGTGGTAAGACTGAGTAACCCGTCCGCTGCAAAGAAAATGCATTGACTATGTAGAAATCCGCCAGAAAACCTTTACTGGACCTAGAAAAACGAATTCGCAGTGCTGTCACCACCACTGTGTCTAATTGGATTCCTGACACACCGGACAGAGAAATGTCTGTAGGTCTTATTGGCCACTTATTAGGAGGATATCGTCGCTTGAGTTCATTGAACAACGCTAATGAGATAACATTGGTACAACCTCCCGTATCTATGTCTAGGGATAACTGATTTTTACCTATCCTCGCTGGTGCAGTCAACACCTCCACTTTGTTTAACACGGCGATTAATGAGCCGGTGATGGAAGCGCGCCTCTTCCCCCGAAGGCTGTGTACTTGTCTCCCATCGATTTGCAATCAGTTGCCTCAGGCGCTGTAGATTCCTGCAGCGGTTGTAGACATTCTACAACCGCTTTTAGTTTAGTAGAACTCTCTGGATTTTTTAAGTCCTGGGAGGATCCTTTCCCTCGATCTTGCCGCGGGCTTGCTGGGTATTTGTGCGTTTGTCTTCCAAATCAGAGTTTGCAAAAGGTTATCATTTGGGGTTTGGTTCCGGTGACAGTTTATGGTTGTTCCTTAGAACTGGTGACGGGTGCTACAGACAGAGCCATAGGAGTATGTTCCATCGGTTCAGCAATTTCTTCCACGTAGTCTACAAGCTTAGTCCCTACTTTAAAATCCTTTTGGCTGTCTTGCGTATAGGTTCATGTAGCGACAAGATAAACTGTTGGAACTCAACGATGTTGTAGAAATTTTCTTTAGACATTTTGGCTTCAACATCAAACCAATTTGAGGATCCCATGTAAGTTTTGAGATCTATGTTAGTGCGTCCGGCCAAAACCTGGGCATCTTGCACGTCTTTTGTAAACAGAGTGACACGTGTACGCTCTGCCATCCTGAAAATCCAAGTAAGCGCACCTCCTTTGGTACTTGACCCGGAAAAGGAGATGAATTGTTTCCTAAACGTTGGATAGTCATCAGTTGCCTCATCAATGGCTGAAGCATAGATCGTTCTAGCTGCCCGACTACCGGTTTTGATAAGGCTTCGGACGTATGAGATTTTATCCTCATCATGAGTAACATTATTGTTTCTCATTACAACTTCGCACTTACGCAAAAATGCTAAGGTATTATAATCTGCATCCTCTGCAGTAAATTTTTGTACCTTAATGTTATTTGGAAGTATTTTTACAGTTTGACAAACCGATGAAGTCTGTGGGTTAGTAGAACCACCTGTTGCTATTTTTGTTGTGTTAGTTAAAGCACTAGCGTTATTAACAGGTAAAGGTATTGGGTAAATGTTACCTGACCTTAATTTTCACAGCTAGCTAAAGAATCGGTAGGTGTTAACTCTATTCGGCTAATATGTGGTAACTCTTACACATCAGTTGTCACTAGCTCCTGTGAATTTGTAGATGACTGACTATCACAGTCTGAGTTACTAATTTCCTGTTTGATACCCAAAATTTTTGGAAGAGGGTCCATAAATAAAAATATTTATCACCTCACTTGCAGCACAAGACTCACTACACTGCTCATTCAAGGAGAAATGCAAAAATATTTATAATGAGTTGTGGAAATGACGAAAAAAAAATTTAATTATTAAAAAGTATCAAAAAGTATGAAAAGTATGTTAAAGTATAGAAAATATATACTGTATACTTTTTGTAAGTAGTGGACTTATTTTCTAAATGTGTTTATTTAGTTTTGCCTTTAAGCATTTGTGCAAATAGTTTATATTTTATATTGACTACATGTGAAGACTTCTTGAAGTTCACTTGTGTTTGTGTAGTCTGTAAAATAATGATTGTTTGTTACCTGACCGAAGAGTCCGTAGAGTTTCGCGCTGGGCGATGACGTCCTACTCTGGGAAGGATGACGTCACACGTCTTGCGGCGATCAACCTGGGGGACTGACTTGTCTTGCGGCGATCAACCCGGGGGTTAACCTGTCATGTGCACTGACGAGGCTTGATTGTTTAAGCAAGAGGTTGTTTGCTTGTCTGGAACCACGATGACAACCTTCCTGGGACTCAAGTGTTGTAGTGCTGACTGGCTGGCTGGCTGGCTGGGTGGTTGGCTGGCCGTTAGCTGGCTTGGATACTCAGCCAACACTCAGGTAGGCTCGATTGATCTCGGCTCCAGTAGGGTGACATGAGCTGTGGGCTGGCGCTGAGGGATTGACTGCTATGTCTACAAGTCTTTAAAATGTCTTTGTTACCACTGTGTCTCTGTGTATACGTTTTGAAAGTGTGTATAACCAGTGTCCACTTATTTATCTTGAAAATGCTTTTTTGTTGATGATTCATTTTAAGTACCACTTGTGTCACTTAAGTCACTGGATTCTCTTGATTTATCAATAATTGTGTTTCTGAGTACTTCACTGGTTCTCGTGTTCGTCTCAGGGCTGCCACCAAAATGTAGTAGCTATTTGTGTATCACATTAATTGTTTTAAATAAATTCTGGAACTCTTAAGTGGCAGGGCTTGATGTAAACACTTCTGGTTGGCTTTTCTTTTATTGTTGAATCGTCTATATACACAGCTACTTAAGTCTGAGAGAATGTATTGTGAATTCTCTCCAGGGAAGTGTTTTGAGTACACTTTTAAGAAAACATTTAAGTTACATGTTCACCCCTGAAAAAATTATAATGGTCCCAACAGACGAAGACTCACAGTCAAGGAAGAATATGAAAGCCAGTTCATAGACTTCATCCATGATTGGTACAAGGATTACAAACCTGACAATTACCAGTCTCCACGATAATCTTATAGATAGGATTTATGCATTGTTCACCAACAATGCCTTCAACAAAAAATGGAGAAAACGTGGTCAGCATCATAAGAACAGACAACAGCAGTGCTATGATGACCCCAAACTGGAAAAAGAAACCTCAGGGCTACAGCCAGGAGGGTAGGTAAGGATAACAAACAAGTTAGAACATCTCAAATGCTAAAATTGTGTCAGTCCTTCCTTGCTACCATCAAGGAACGTATAAACGAACTCAGACAAAATACAAAATGCATGGGAAACACATTTCAACAGCCTGAACCAACACACTCCCTTCAGCAAAACCTGGAAAGACATAAGCACAATCAGAGGTAAACACAGCAGAAACATTTCCCATCAAAACCCACTGCTTATGTTACCAACTAGTCTAAGGGCGGCAACACGCTGCCCCCATTGTAAGGGCGGCAGATTCTACTACTGCTGAACCACCGAGGCCACCCTTAAAAGTGGGGATTTTTTACTCTCTCTTATACTTATCTCATACTTCTTTCTGTGTCTTATTTCCTTCATTGGTTCTGTCTATATATTTCAGTTCATGGTTACTACATAACCTCAGTTCCTTTTGGTAGCATGGCAAGGGTCTAGGGCACATGGGTATTGTAATTCTGGTATCAAGGTCACTTGGACAAAATAAAGGTGAAATACTGCGGGAAAATGAATATCCCCTATCATACTCTTAAAAATGGTTTATTAATAAAATCAAAGTAGGGAAACAGATGGCATTAACATACAACTCCAAGGTGCAACTCCTAGGCTTACTCAACTGCAATTCACTCAGATACTGTACTCTTATTACTCACAACCTTACTGGTGTTACATTACATTAACAGTTACCAGGATCAACTCAGTGGCTTTACTCATATTACAACTCCAATCAGATATTCACGCTTCTTACAACATTACTGGTGTTACATGGAATTACATTACATTACCAGACAAACTTACCTCCGATACCTTCACACTGTTGTTAGTACATATGAGATGCACTCACAACACACAACACGTTAATGCTGCAAACCAACAATTATATGGGTTCACTACACAACATGGGATAATCATATTCCAGAATTATCCCCAATCAAATACAACACACACTGTGGACCATATAACTTCCAGGGGTGTCCCAGGGTAGGACACTCAACAACTGACGACCGCTGTTATGATCGGTGGTAGTCGGACAAGTGGTGACAGTCTGGGGTCCAGCCCCACGATGTTGACTGGATCAATTTAATCCGGCCGAATCGGCGACATCGTCCATATATAGCTAACTGCTTGGTATAGATTGACTCCGGGCAGCCGGTGGGGTGTTCAAGTAACCCACACACTGGATCTGAGGACAAATGGTGGAGGGCGCCACGGGAGCATGAGGATGACTCAATCACAACAAATCTTTCGTCTCGCAACATCAGACGACATTTACTTTATATTAATTCTTACACTGGGTAAATGACAATTTCACTGTTACAACATGAACACTGATACTCACAAAATTGACTAAGTCAAACTGAAAGACTATATCGGCGGGGAACACTGTCTTACATACCTGAGGACAAATGGTGGAGGGCGTCACGGGAGGCTCTCCCTCCGTCCGCCCTTGGGTTTATATACCCATGAGATGCCAGACGTGGCTATCTCACGCAATTACAAAAATCACACACAAATCAACTGCTACACATTCAAAGATGACCCTCAGTTGACAAAGGTCTGCCGAATTACTTAAATTGATTTACATAAACTAATTCAAGATTGAGCTTGCTAGGAGAAAGTGGAATAAAAACGTAATGACAACTGTGCTCAACATGGCTGTACTTAGACAGGGAGCCTTGGTGTAAACACTGGGGAGGGAAAAACTCATTCCTTCCTAGGGGTCACTAACCAGAGTCCATTCATGTTTTGCTGGCGTGAAGTATAATAAGAATCATCAGTTCTAAAACAGACTAGCCGTCAATGTGGCTATGACACTAGGACTCGAGAACTCCTTGATGCGAAGTCTGTAGAGACAAGTATTCTCATTAACTGTATGCTGGGCAAACAGCATGATGAGTGTGATATTCCATATACTGACCAGGAGCTTGAGGCTGCCCTCGCCACGGGTAGATCCATTGCCTCTGATGAGATCCGAGTCACCTACAATATCGTTACATTTTTAAGGCGTGTGCCGAGCAATCCTTTATTGGCACTGTACAGTCGGGGTCAACAATTCTTTTACTCCCAAAATGAAGCAGTATCGACCCCAAACGAGATAAAACAGTTAGGGTAGTTCAGTTCGGATACTCATTCCCGCGACTCAGTTTCACGGCAGAGAGAGAACATTTGTCACTGATTGTACAATGTGAGTCATGCTGAAGGCCAACTACCCACTTCATGGACCAACAGTATTCCTGTACCAATACCGAAGCCGGGACAGCCTGATGCCTTTCGTCCTATATTAATAACCAGTTGCCAGTGTAAAAACCCCTGTGAGGATGGTTCTTGGCAGACTATTATAATAGTCTACAAAAAAATATTTTTTTTTTCTGGCATGAAACCTTTTAACTGTTTTTTACTAACTTTAAGGTGCTGAATCCAAATCTGATCTCAGATTTGCTCCATCACGTAACGTGCCAGAATTTACTGAGCTACCAGAGATTGAGGATATAGACCGGAATTCACCTGTTTCTACTGATGAAGATGAAGAGACTGATCTTTTCAAGCCATCTGGTGAAGATTGTGAAAAGCCAACGTTGTTTACTCAGTCAGAATTGAATGATCTGGTCAGAGATCTAAATTTGCCAAAACAGTCTGCTGAATTGTTAGCTTCCAGGCTTCAAGAGAAACGACTCTTAAAACCTGGCACGAGTGTCTCCTTTTATCGCAACAGAGAAGAGCAACTGCGGAAGTACTTTCATTCATATGACCAGCTTGTTTTTTGTAATGATGTAGAAGGACTTCTTCTCTCCATGGGACTACCAGCATATGATAGTAAGGATTGGAGACTTTTTATTGACAGTTCTAAAAGGAGCTTGAAATGTGTTCTTCTTCATAACGGAAACAAGTATGGTTCAATTCCAATCGGACATTCTGTACAAATTAAAGAAGAGTATGAAAACATTAAGACTGTTCTAGAGAGGTTGCAATACCATGCTCATGAATGGTTAATTTGTGTGGACTTGAAAATGGTAAACTTTCTATTGGGCCAGCAAGGAGGGTACACAAAATACCCCTGTTTTCTGTGCTACTGGGACAGCAGGGCTACAGCAGACCATTGGGTGAAAAAGAATTGGCCACCAAGACATAGTTTGACGCCTGGTGACAAGAATATCATTGAACGATCCTCTGGTTGACAGGAAAAACATTGTCCTTCCTCCTCTGCACATAAAACTTGGTATCATGAAGCAATTCGTCAAGGCTCTTGATCATAGTGGAGAGTGTTTCAGATATATATGCTCAACCTTTCCAAGTCTTAGCGACGAGAAGAAAAAGGCAGGGATTTTTGATGGACCTCAAATAAGAACACTACTCAGAGATCCACACTTCCTTGCAACAATGACTGAGGCACAGGCAAGAACTTGGAATGCTTTCTCTAATGTGGTGCGGAACTTCTTAGGGAACAAGAAAGCGGACAACTATCAAGAAATTGTGGAAGAGCTGCTCTTGAGTTTACAAGCACTTGGATGCAGAATGAGTATCAAGGTTCACTACTTACACAGTCACTTGGACGAGTTTCCAGAAAATCTGGGAGAAGTGAGCGAGGAGCAAGGGGAGCGCTTTCATCAAGACATTAAAGTAATGGAAGAACGTTACCAAGGTCGATGGGACTCGAACATGATGGCGGACTACTGCTGGAGTTTGATGAGAGACATTCCAGAAGCTGTACATAAGAGATCGGCCAAAAAGAGGAAGTTTATGTAACTGTAACTTGATCTTAATACTTGCACTATTTCTACCGTACATTAATTGTTTTTTTTCACCCTTCAATGTTACATTTAAATATTATATGTGCATTAACTTTCCAATTTGATATTAACAATTTTTGGTTATAGAAAATACAAATTATAATGCTGAAAAAATTTATGTATACATGTTTAAACCGTCAATTTTGATCCAAAAGTTTACGTTTCCCAGCAAAAGTGCAATATGGTATATCTCAAAAACCTGATGTGATAGACAAAAACCAAAGTCATATTTGGATTCTGCACCCCAAATTTACTTAAAATCCGTTTAAAAACCTTGTGCCAGAAAAATTGTGTTGACCGGTGTTATCTGTCCTCTAACACAATGCCTTTACCCATGGTAAAATTTTACATAATTGGACCACTATGCTTTTAATTGTACTGTACATGGTGATGGAAGATACAGATACACCACATTTATTGACCTAAAAGTTTCATTTGAATTGCCAATAGGAAACTGATATTGTACGAACTAGCCAAAATTGATATAAGAGGTCGGCTGTTACACTGGATAGGTGGTTACCTCACCAACAGAAGAGCTGCTATACTGTTTCAGGGTTATAAACGGGAAGTTAAAAATATGCAACTTGGCACGACCCAAGATGAGGTACTTAGTCCTACTTTGTTCAATGTTCTTTTGATTGCTGTAACCGCCAATCAGGGCGGTTAAAGGAATATTCAGACTCGTCACGTCAAACTCGAACATTATAATTCGATCAAACCTGTTGAATACAATTCATTTTAGTATTTCAAATAAATCATACATAGGCAATCATACATAAATGTTTAATCCAATATATATTTACATAACAATCATAGCTATGTAATTAGTCTAATCTTAACACTTACAATGAGTACTTAATTTGTCATATTTTTATGTCGTCACAATGAAAAACGATGCAATGGACACAGTCTACCTGTGTACACAAAAAGTACAAGTTAAACTTACGTGTTGAAAGTCTTCAGGAGAAACAGGTTGGGTGTTGGTGGTGTGATGGGGATAGCTACAGTGAGGAAGCTGTGCCCTGCCGGGCACTCACATGTCCAGGCCAGCTATTCAAACAACACCTCAACCTACTCTGGGTCTCTCATCTGCCTCCATCTCAACACTATATATATATATATATATATATATATATATATATATATATATATATATATATATATATATATATATATATATATATATATATATATATATATATATATATATATATATATATATACTGTATACGGGCAGGCACACCCAATAAACATGACATGACTTACAGCCTAACATAATGTTTGTTTATGTGTCTTCATACATACTAAAACTCATCGCGAAATGCAAAGTAGCCTGTGAGAACCTTGGTCTTATTATCTCCACTGGAAAAACTAAGGTGTTCAACAAACAAGCCGGTAACCGCAAACGCGGTAACAACACTACTGAATATGTCTCTTCTTCTGAATATCTTGGTGTCTCCATCACTTGTACCTTACCTGCCAAGGCTGCCATACAACAGCTAACCCGCCAATGTACTGACAGACTGAAACCTCTTAGAAGTGCAGTGGGATACAAATCACATTATGGTGCTAATATTTTAATTGTTAAAACAATGTACTTAGGTTATATAAGATCTCTGATAGAATACCACGCACCAGCCCTGGACCTTTGTGACGGGAAAGATTATGACGAGCTCGAAAAAAAAGTGAACTAAAGCCCTGAGAATTATTTTAGGCTGTCCCGTGAGCACTAAAGTACTTAATATGAGGAAAGAACTTCGTGATCGCCCTGAGACTTTAGCGAGGTGATTCTGATATTGTTTCCTTAATTTTTTTCATAATCCAGTGAATTTAAATGGATCTAGACTACAATTACATATATGGAGATGTTCGGACTAGACCATCTGTACAAAGTCTAGACACAACAGCGCTTCCTACCACCCTACCACCCGTGTAAACGATTAATTACGCAAAATATTTATCTCTAACACACTACCAAAGTGGAAGCTCTTGAGCACATCGAGTCCCTAGAGACTGGTGATAACATCACACAGACCATCGATACTGATGGATCTCTTAACACTGGCTGGAAGTGTTGTCGTTATGACTCAACCTAATGGTAATACAATTGAGAAAGGTGTTAGAATTAACAACTGAGCAGCTACTTCACAAAATGAATTAGTTGCCATACCCAGAGCCATTAAATTCGTTGAAACCACTGTCACTTGCAGTCTCATCGTCACTGGTTCTCTATCCTCACTACTTGTCCCTGCCATTGACACCCCCAACTTGGTTGACATGCGCTTGTCTCTGAAGCCAGACACAAGTATGCGTACTTTGTTGACGGGGATTTCAAGATCAAATTGTTGTGGATCTCCTCTCACATAGGCCTCAAAGAGCATTACAGAGTTGACGCCCTCGCCAAACTCGCGTCTAACAGAGACTTTGTTGCATATAATTTGGGTCTGTCAAAAAGAACCCCTAAAACTGTTACCAGGAAAGAACTTGTTGATGAATTTCACGCAAGCAGAAAAGTGCAAACAGGCATTAGTCAATCCACTGTTTACCATGATGAGATGTATCAAGTGAAACATGTATATGGAGCAAGTATTAAGATCATTAGATTAAAAGATGTTGTAGCCGCTAGACTAAGATTAGGATACACTCGTAAGTACCTCTGGCAGTATAGCCCTCAAGCAGATGTAAAGTGTGTGGTAAAACATGGCCACACACACTCGAACTCTACGTTCTTGACTTTGTGATGTTAGAACCTTTTAGGGACACGTCCAAGCCCACTATGTGTGATATGGCACAACATGGCAATATAACCGACATATTAAGAATGAATCCACTTTTTTTCTCTCTTTTTTTGCACTTGGTATCTGTATCATTTCCAGTGTATAGAACCAACCACACAATGTGCGTGTATACACTCACGCAAATGTGAATAACAAAGTGTGTGGCCAGGCATATTGCCTCACGCTGCTGTACACATACAGTTGCTAATAAGTCATCCTCAATGTAAATAACTAAATAAGAATGCATATGAAATACTCTAACATTCAATGCCATAATATCCTGACCACTTGGAACACACACATCCTTTGTGACCTTCTCTGTAATCCTTTTCCGCTAGCGCACACAGGATGAGATGGGGTGAACAATAAAACTTGCCGCTGTAGGTGGCAAAAAAACTACTACCACCACCACCACTACTACCACCACCACCACTACTAACACTACCACTACTACTACCACCACTACCAAAACTACTACTACCACAGCACCACCACCACATCTGCCACCGCCACACCCTTATTATCACCGCACTACCACCATTGCATCACCACCTCTACTACCACAACCACTACCATCCCTATTACCACCATCAAAACCACCACAACCGTACCACCATTGCTACTACCTCATCACCATCACTACTACCACCACTAAAGCCTTTGATACTGAAGACCATACCATCCTTCTTTCAAAATTTGAACAATACAGTACAGCGTTAGGGGCCTGTCCCACAATTGGTTTACCTCATATCTGACGAAAAGGAAGCAGTATGTCTGCTATGATAATCATCAATCTGACTCCTCACCAATTTAGTATGACGTCCCGCAAGGTTCCATTCACGGTCCTGTACTGTTTTTGTTGAAAATAAACGATATAGTCCACTCCAGCACACTCATAAAATACAACTTATTTACAGACGATAGTAATCTCTATGCCAGCAACTCAAACCTCCATTCCTTGGTGAGAACTATGAACACTGAATTAACTAAAGTCAAGACCTAGGTAATACGTAATAAACTGACTTTAAACCTCGAAAAAACCAACTACACCATCTTTCACAAAAGAAAAACTTACCCCCAGTTTCGACCCCCTGTACCTGTAATACAGTCCTCAAACTCGAACAAAATACTTAATTCCTTGGGGTTATTGGTGATGAGAAACTTAGCTGGAGAAACCACATACAAGCCTTTCACAGTAAAGTCAATAAGCAGCGCGGTATCATGTATCACACTCGACAGCCACTCACTCTTACAGCAATGAAAAAAATATATTATGATCTTGTTTACCAACACCTGATGCACTGTCACACACCATGGGGGGGGGGCCTCTGGCTCTTCAAAACACAACCCCTGGTTACTGCACAAAAGAGTGTTGTGCAGACAATGGCCTACTTGAAAAAACTGATCACACAAACGAACAATTTGCTTAATTGAAAATTTTTAAATTCTAGGATATTAACACCTATTGCTGTGCCCTATTTGTTTACAAATCTGTCAATCACTTGCTTGTCATCAATTATTTATAGTTCCGGAATAATCAGAGATACAACTTAAGGCACCAAAAGCTACTAAGACCATCCCTCCATGAGCTCCTCTCAAAACCAGGCCTCCATAAAATATCATGGTGTGAAGGTGTGGAACAACTTACCCCCACACATCCGAGCAAAGACTACGCTCCCTTCCTTTAACTCATCTCTTAAAAAATATCTATTGTCTAAGTCTTAGTATTCCTTATAATTCGTACATTATATTCCTGCTATTATTGTACCACCAAAACCGTTTTATCAGAAATTTTCATGTATATAGATAGAAATTACCATTGCAATACATTTTATTTGCCAACTAGACATACTACTACTACTACTACTTTGCTGTTACTCGGAATCGAGTATGACGATCAACCAGCTATGATACAATGATAGAGTTATTACGGATGTCACCTAGGTTGATGAATTTTGAGGTGACTAAAGAGGCGGCCAATACGAGACTGGCAGAGTCGTTCACATTCGTTGCACATGTGGAGGGCTGCATCTAGTGCGGGAGGGGCGGTGACAGCGTCTTTCCGGCGTTGGCACTTGTCTGCCTCGGTTTACGGTCGGACTAACTCGAAAGTATTGGCACCTTCTCGTGTGGTAATGTGGAGTAATCGACTCCCAGGTGAAGGGGGTCGATTTGGCACTTTTTCAATTGCTCGCTGGCGTTACGTTTACATGGGCATTGTTATATGTGTTGGAAGTCCTGTGACAGAGGTTCTCACCGTTCAATGGAAGGAGAGGCGGTTCCACCGTGACGTCGTAGCACATTTCCTTCAATAAATTTGCTGTGTGATCCCTTACTTCGTCATGCCTCATGCATGCGAAGTCCCCTGTCTTACACACCATGGAGTGAATGATGTCATAAGATGAGCCACACATGCATTGGGAGGGTAAACCGCCTACTGGCCGACTATACCTTAGGGCTTAGAGCAGTGGCATCTGTGAATTCTTGTTTTTTAAGGATGAAACCTTTTGTCCTTTTCGGTAACGTTGTTAGCCAGTTCGAGGCACCCACCTCCTGTGCTATAGCTATTTTTTTTTCAAGTTCTCTGGCAATTGCTGCATTACTTGTTTCAGTTTATCACTATGGGTGTGCTGCCGTTCTGTCGTAGTAGACCGTCGAATTTTGTTTAATTCGTTGGTATCTACCTGACTTGCTGCATCCTGAGCTATTATGTGCTCAGTGAGGGCTGCCGTGAGCTTCACTGAGTTCTGATGTTCGGTGGCTGCAATTTCACTGGATTAGTCAATCCCATTCCTCCCAGTCTCGGTAGTAGTGCAAGGGGTGACCTTTCTGCTGGGGTTAAATAAGGATTTTTCACTAGTGTTGAGATAAAAGCGACCTTGATGGCTTCTTCCAGAGGGTGGAGGAAGGGTCCGATATCAGGGATAGTGCGCACCAGGTAATTCCAGCGATGCTTGACTCCATGGGTGAATGCCGCAAAAGCCGCATGAGGTTCTCTTTTAGCAATATCAGAAAAAGCTTGGATTTCCTTCACCCACTCATTTACCTTTTCAGTTACGTTCTCGGTCTTGAAGTCATTCGTGCCTATTACCACACCTAGATGTCTTTGGCCGTCCTTTGCTATTTTGACCTCATTTCCTCCATTGCCCGTTCATAGTATTCTGGCTTCACAATGAGGAAAGACTTGTTGGCATTTGGGTGGCATCCTATTTGTGGACCTCGTGATGTAACCAGGTCCCAACAATTTTTTATGTCCTCCACCTTTCCTGCTCTTGTTCGGTCATCATATAAGCCACTTGCTTGACCTCGGTTGTTTCAAATTTTATTGTATGCTGGAGCACGGATAGGCCTAGTGCGTACATTGCCTTGGCGACAGGGTCCCCCTACATTGTTCCTTCAGTTGACTGTCTGGTGGTATCTCCTCTTAGGGCCTTAAAGCTTGTTATGTAGAGGTCTGATGGGTTCCTATAGGTGTTATTACTACTACTACTACTAATACTACTAATACTAATACTACCTCTGCACTAAGACCACCACCACCGTCACCACCACCATTATTTTTATTGAACATGGCCTCCAACCTCCCCCAATAGCCACACCTTTGCCGCCATTTTATTGCCTTAATATTAAATTTCCTAATACTAAATTAGTTACCCCTAGCCGTGTTGAGTTAGTTAAACTGCAGATCTATGGGGCATTTAGTTACTGATATCTCATAGTCAATGTCTGTGACTGTTGTTAGCTTTACGGCCAAGATCTCGTTCCCCTGAGGCAGAGCAATGCAGACCCAAGCAGAGGGAAGGACAGCCGACATCTCAACCAAGCTGCATTGTAGCTTCTGGGTTGCTGCTTCTGTTCAGATAACACCTCCGCCAGTCTTGAGTAGAAGCATCTTGCACTTGGTCCCATCCTGCCAGCAGTTGTGAACACCAATGGAGTAAAGCTACCTTGATCCACATTCTGAATTCTCTGGGCTTACAGCCTAATCTTGTCGTTTTCGTTCCTCTTGTGTGCAGCCCTTAGATACAAGTTACGGTGACATGCGGTCATGGAATCGAATATACTGACGTCAAAGAAGGCTTCGTAAGATGTGTTGGAAGTCCTGTGATGGCGATTCTCACCGTCCAATGGAAGGAGGGTCGAACCGACCATGAGGTCTTGGCAGATTTCCTTTAACATATTTACAGTGAGATCCCTTACTTTGTCATGCCTCATGCATACGAACACCATGGCATGGTCAGTGTCATAGGATGAGTCTGGTGGTGGTGGTGGTGGTGGTGGTGTTGATGGTGTTATGCATGGCGTATGTATGGTGGTGCGTTTCATTGTGCATAGTGAAATACTTTTAAGCATGTTACCCTCAACTTATGCAAATATAATTTTTTTTTATAATTATGTGTGAGCAGGGCTGGTACTTGATACATATTTTTTGTTTTGTATGTATGTATGAAGGTAGTGTTAGGTTTGTAGTCCCCTGGAATATGGAGCTTTGTCAGTCACTGGCTGGCCTTGGGAGTAGGAGGACGTCTCAGTTTGTCAGTGGTGGATTCTTTTTTAAATGGGGTTTAGTTGAGTATTATATTCAGCGGAACGCGCATGCATGCCGTAGTGTCAACAAAGGCTGTAAGAGACTGCTCCTTAAAAGTCGTATTTCTGACGAATTCAGCGAGTCTACTTATCCCAGCCTGTGCAGACAACTATAGTAAGACCCAGTCATCAGCACAGTGGCATCAATTTTTTTTTTACTTTTGGACTTTGTCATTTTTTGGGGATAAAAACATCTGGTCCTACCACCCGGTCCCTCTGGGCAAAGTTTTTCAAGTTTGCGCATGCGCAATGTGAAGTGTGACGTAGCAGTGATTTCTTTAACACTTCACCTGACTGCAGTGTGGCCAACGTGCCCTATGCCAGCCGTTAAATGCTCCCATTCATTGGAGAAAGCGGCTGTAGGTGACAGTGATGCAGACGACTTTCTTCTTGAAGACAAGTCAAAGAAGCAGAAACCTCAGAAGTCAGGGCCTCCAGCAGGGGCTACGGGTCCCTCTCGCACTCTGTCTGGGGCTGTAGTGGGTGGACTCCTCCTGTCATCGGGGTCCCCACGTGAGCTTACATGTGGCTCAATGAACGATCCTCCGCCGACGATGGACATAGGGGATTCCCTTTGTCTCCCTGCCCCGTCGCGCCTTCGTCATCTCGCCTTTCCTCGGGAGTTGCCTTTGAGCACACGGACGACCTGGTTCTTCCGTCACTGCTCTCCACTTGAGGACTCAACACTTCGCCTCCGCCGAGGTCCTACAGCCGCAATAGTCACCACACAAATGGACGAGACGGTACGCCTGCTCACTCAGGTGGGCTTTCCTGCTCCCCAGGGGGAGGTGATGCTGAAGTTCACCACCATCACCCCAGAAACTCGTCGTACCAAGGTAATGGTTCGCCACGTACCCTGGGAGATCCCTATCGACGATCTTCGCCCTCTTCTCCCACAACTACTCGACATGGAACGCCGCATCAACCCGGTCTCCAAACGTCCATCCAACGAACTGTCCTCTCGACCGATTTATCGGAACCCCGAAAATCTGTGGTCGTTGCCAATCGTGGAAACACCGCACCTGGGAGTGCACGAGGATGGTCGCCTGCGGTTTCTGTGCAGGTCCTCACGACACAGTGGAATGCAAATCGAAAATTCAGAACAAAATCCCAGTTATTCCACGGTGTGTCAATTGTCATGGCAGTCACCACGCCTGGAATGCCAATTGCCCACAGCGTCCTGGCACTCGCCCGGGGAAAACTTACCTTGTACCACCGCCCTCGTCTCTGACGAAGCCCCAGTCAACCAAACCTCACTCCTATCCACCACCGCCTCTTCCATCCACCAAGGATTTCCCATTGATCTCCTCTCCTCTACCATCCCCCCTATCACCCCTACCACCCATCCTTTCTCCCCTCCCTCCCTCTCCCTACCGTTCTTGGAACAAGGTCGTTGCCGGCCCTGCCACACAGTCACCACCACCTCCTGCCCACCTGGACCCCAGCTGTCCTTCACCAGCACCACCACCTCTTGCTCACCTGAGCCCTCACCTTTCCTCCCCGTCACCACCACCTCCTGCCCACCCGGACCCCCGCTGTCTCTCACCAGCACCAGCACCACCACCTCTTACTCACCTGAACCCTCACCGTCCCTCTCCGTCGCTACCACCACCACCTGCCCGGTCGGGCCCTCGGCAATCCTCGCCGCTACCTCCAGCTCCTGCACAGGTACACCAAGTTGGTTCTATGGAAACAATCACTCTCCGTCTGAATCGCCACTCCAAGCAAATCAACCTTCTCTCTGCCCAACTTGACTCGTTTGTGAAAACAATTGCGACATTGCAAAGGCAACAACAACTCATTCTGGACACCCTGACCCAACAGGGGAGCACTTTGCAAGCCCTGGTGACCCGCCTCCTTCCTTCTCCCGAGATGGAGGATCCATCCCTCGCTCTCCCACTCCTCCCTCTCCAATATCCTCAACAGAATTTGGTACCTCCTCTGGAGCCCTGTCTAGCCCCACCGACTCATCTCACACCGGAGGCCGTTCCCCCCTCTTCTTACAATGGAACATCCAGGGACTTAGACCTCGCCGGACAGTCCTCGCCCGGTTTGTGCTCTCCCATCAAGTACTGTAGATGTTGCTCTACTTCAGGAAACCATCACAGACGATGTTACTCCACTCCGCCTCTCTTGCTATACTGTTTACACCCTGCCTCGGTACCGTGGGCAGGCTCGTGGCCTCCTCACCCTTGTGCGTAACACCATTCCATCTGTTCGTCTCCCTTCACCTGACTCACATGGACCCCCGTCTGGATTACTTTCTGTCTCCCTTACTCTTGGTGACCGGACCCTTCGTGTAGTCAATGTTCATTTCAAGAGTGATTTTCTGGACCCCCAGGTTCTTCACGACCTCCATGATGGGGTTCCCACTATTGTTCTTGGCGACTTTAATGTCCGCCATCCCACTCTTACTCCAGATCATCCCACTCCATGTACCCTTAACGGATCACATCTCTCACAGTTTCTTAATGGGGATGATGATGTTCGCTTTCTTTGTGCTCACGATCCTACTCGCCTCCCCCATAGTTTCCTTGATGTTGGCTTACTATTGAACGGTCATACCCCCTTTCATCCTACCGTCTGCACCGAGCCTGCTCTGTATATTGACCATCTTGCCGTTACTACCCATCTCAGGCTCTCCTTCTCTGTCCCGACATCAGCTCCTTATCGATCCCCTCGCCTTCGTCTCACACAAGATGTTGTTCCTTCCTTTACCAATACCTTTCTACCTGGGCGGATTCCTATGTTGACTCTTACAGCGCTGATTTTGTTGATGCCGTGTATGACTCTGTCAATCGCGCTACCCCTCCACGCCCTCTCCGTCACCCCAGAAGTGCCACCAACTACTGGTATCGTATCCCTGCCATGAGACATCTCCGGCAGGTAACTCTTGATCTCCACTCTGCCATACGGAGGTCTCGCTCTCCAGAGGACTGGGAAGACTTCAAAAACTGGTGCTCCTTTGCAACTCAGGAGCGTCGTCGGATTCGTGAGGCGGACTGGCTATCCTTCACGGGGTCTCTATCGTTCCAGTCGTCACCTTCTTATGTATAGAATCGGATTAATGCTATACGGGGTACTCGACGGAGGCCTCCTCCCCACCTTGACCCCGCCTCTCTTGCTTGCTCTTTAATGGAGGACTGGGCACGTGCTTCTTTCCCTGAGGCACTTCCAGATCCAATGCAGGAGGCAGTGCAGGCCCGCATCGATGCGTCTAAACCTGTTGTTCGTGCTGCTCTTACCTCCCCTGCCCCCACTGATCATCCCATAACACAGTTCGAGCTTGACAGTGCTCGTAGCTCTAGAAAAGACACCTCTCCTCGGGATGATCAGATAACCTACTCCGTCCTCAACGCCTGAACTAATATTCCTAACGGCCCCTTGCTCGCTCTTTACAATATGTCTTATGAACATGGGGTTCTCCCGTCTAACTGGAAAAATGTCACTATTATCCCCATCCCTAAGCCGGGAGATCCTGGGAAATATCGACCCATTGGTCTTACCTCCTGTGTTTGCAAGATGATGGAGAGGATACTCCATCGTCGCCTTCTTTACACCATAGGCGGCTTCCACAACATCGCAGCACAGCACACTCCATTGCTTCCTTTTATTGCAATCAGACTGCCCACGTCTCCGTCTTCCTTGATATCAAGGGAGCCTTTGATACGGCTCAGCCTGCTCTCATTTAAGCTGAACTTGCGCGGTTAGGGGTTAAAGGGAGACTTCTTCAATGGATCGCCTCTTACCTCACTGGACGTCAGGCCCGGGTTCGCGTTGAAGGTTCTATATCTCCTGTTCAAGAAATGAACCTCGGCACCCCTCAAGGTGGAGTCCTGAGTCCCACCTTGGTTAACACTCTCATGCACTCGATTGCATCTCTCCCGTGGCCGACAGAAGTTGCTCACTCAGGATATGCCGACGATGTCCTCCCCCAAGCCCCTGACTACCTCATCATGTAGGAAGCCCTTGATCTGGTCTCCAGAGAGTGTGATTCACTTGGTTTCCTGCTTTCAACTGCGAAAACAAAAGCCATGTGGCACGGTCGTGTTGTACCCCCACCCATTCTATTATCAGGAACGCCCTTGGACTGGGTTAATGAGACAAAATACCTGGGTGTGTAAGTAACTCACACACGTTGTCAGATCCCTGAAGTCCCCTATCTTCGAGACATATGCTTTCGGCGTCTCGCTCCCCTTTCTACCATATGCAGGGGTTCCCTTGGTGCCACCATCCCTTTACTTCTCACCATGTACAAGTCCTTTGTCCGTTCCTGTGTCGACTACGCCGCCCCTGCCCTCGTCAACATTAGTCGGACTGCTGTCAACCGTCACGAAGTAATCCAGAGGAAAGCTGCTCGTATCATCCTTGGGGCCCCTCAGTGGACACGCTCTACTTCTTTATATACCGAACTTGGTCTTTCTTTCTTACAGGATCGTGTCCAGGAGTTTTACCTAAAAACTAACGTTTCCATTCTACGGGATCCTCGGGGCAACTATGTCCAAGCCAACTTGACTCCTGCTGTCCGAGACCGACCTCCATCTAGAAGACAGTGGCGAGAGTCACTCATCCGAGCCCTTCAGGAACACGACCTCCTGCCTGATATTGTTGTCACCCCTGCTGTTGGTTTGTCTCCTCCCTGGCTGGATTTTCAACCTGAAGTGATTGCCCTCGGTGGACCGCTTCCGAAATCCCATGTGAACCCTGTTATTCTCTGCAAATACCACCTCTCCAGGATCGCCCACTGGTCCCCAGGTAGGGTCGTCCTCTACACTGATGGCTCTGTTGACCCCGCTACAGGTCGGGCCGGGGCTGGTGTCTACATCTCCCGTCCTGATGCCCCTGAGCCTATCAAACTTTCTCTCAGAGTTTCTCACGGGGCATCCTCCACTCAGGCTGAACTAATAGCCCTCCTTGCTGCCCTTCTCGCTGAGGAAGAAGCAAATGGTTTCTGCCCCTTGCTTGTCTGCTGCCATTCCAGGTCTGCTCTCAACGGGATCGCATTTGGATCAGGGGAAAATAAGGACCTCATCCTCCGAATACGAGGGTTATCATCCACACTTCAGGATGCAGGTCGTCCTGTGACATTCCTATCGATACCCAGTCATGTCGGTATCTTAGGGAATGACGCAGCAGATGGCCTAGCCAAGACTGGCTGCAACAAGGCCACACCTGACTACGTTGTTCCTCAAACACTTTTACAGGTTAAGACCCAAATTCCCCTCAAACAGAGAGAAGCTCGAGAAGCAGCCATCCCCCTGGACTCCCCGCCCACCTGGTACGATGTCTTCCGTAAACTTCCTGACCTCTCGTATGTCTATGGGGAAGGGTCGCGGAAAAGGGACGTGATTGCTGCCCGTATCATCATTGGGTATGACTTTGCTTGGGAGATTGGTATCCCCACATCCCCTGAGCAACGCTCTTGTGCATTATGTAGAAGACCCAACAGCCGCACCCTTATCCACTACCTCCTAAACTAAGATGTCCCCACACACAACGCTTCCGTGACGCCTGCTGGACCACCACTCCACGACCCCCTGACGGAGACACGATGATCCTCCCCATACTGGCCAGATATTGTGTAAATAATATTGATAATGTGTTAAAGGAAAATCCTTCCTTCCTTCCTTAGGCTTTAGTAAGCCCCTTTATAATATTTATACTGTATATACTTGTGGAACTTGCCAGATGCTTCTGGTGTTATTGTACAGGGGTACCTAGTGACAGCACTAGGATCCTGCTTCCTCTATCAAGGAATAAACATTTGAAATTAAAAATTGAAATTATATTCAGTGCTGCTCTATTATTATTCATGGTGTGTAAAGTACAATCAATTATTATGTTGTTAGGTGGTTTATTGTTTATACATGGTGCCAATAGTAGTTGTTTATTAAGGATCATGTTTATTCTTTATTCTCTTGATTTAATTTTTCTTACGCTTACGGAACCTACACACTTATTAAGGTAAACTTTTTTATTAAATTTTATTTAAAACTTTCATAATGCGTATACTTTCACTCCTGAACTGTTGGGGGTAAAGAGGACACACAAAGACTAAGCACAAAGAAAATGTGGCAGCAATGAAGAGAAGATTGGCAATGTGGCAGATTGGGGACCTTGCTGATCTCCTATGTGAAGCAAGAACACTGCAGGAGAGACTAAAAATTAAGGGTGACGGAAAGCAAAACACCGATGACGTGGCAAGAAATTTTGGAAACAAAATGCGTGTGGAAAAAGTGTCTCTTGCGGTAAGATCTCTCACAGAGGAATCTTCCGGTGGGGTTATGCCAATAAACAGAGAGACATTAAAACTACTGAAAGAGAAACATCCCCCTGCAAGTGATGAAGAAGGCATAAGATTCGAGGGTGCCTATATCCCACCAAACGCTGTCCTGTTCGAGAAAATAACAGGAGAGATAGTGTGGAAAAAGGCACTGAAGACTCGAGGAGGAGCCGGCCCTTCAGGTCTGGATACAAACGGTTGGAGAGTCATCCTCAGCGAAAACAAGTTTCGCCCTGTAGCAAGCAATCTCTGCACTGCCATTGCCGTCCTTGCAAGAAAGCTGGCATCCTCTTGCTGCCATCATCTTCAGGCCCTGACGGTCTGCCGCCTCATTCCCCTGGAAAAGAATCCAGGATGTAAGACTATAGGGGGAAGTGCTGAGGCGGATCATCGGAAAATGCATAATGGAGGTGGTAAAGGATGATGTCAGGGCAGCAGCAGGGAACCTACAAGTGTGTGCTGGCCACCAGGCTGGCGGGGAGGCCGCCATTCACGCCATTAGATTGATATTTGAGCAGCGTGATAGTGAGGCCGTTCTCCTAGTGGATGCTTCAAACGCATTCAACATACTTAACCGCAAGGCTGCACTGCACAATATCAACATCAAGTGTCCAAGCTTTGCAATGTATGTTGAAAACTCGTATAGGAATCCATCAAACCTCTATATAGTAAACAACAAGGCTCTAAGAGGTGATACCATCTTACAGTCAACCGAGGGAACAACACAGGGGGACCCTGTTGCAATGGCTATGTATGCAATAGGCCTATCAGTGCTCCAACAAGAAATAAAACTTCAAACAAATGGGGTCAAACAAGTGGCGTATGCTGATGACCTTACAGGAGCAGGAAAAGTGGAGGGCATCAAAGAGTGGTGGGACTTGGTAACATAGCGAGGTGAACAAATAGGGTACCACCCAAACGCCAGCAAGTCCTTCCTCATCGTGAAGCCAGAACATTATGAACGGGCAATGGAGGTGTTTGGCGGAAGTGAGGTCAAAATAACAAAGGACGGCCAAAGATATCTAGGCGCAGTAATTGGCACTACGGACTTCAAGACCGAGTACGTAGCGGGAAAGGTGAATGAGTGGGTTAGTGAAATCCAAGCTCTGTCTGAGATTGCTAACACAGAGCCACATGCGGCTTTTGCTGCATTCACCCATGGAGTCAAGCATCGTTGGAACTACCTGATGCGTACTATTCCTGATATCGGACACCTCCTCCACCCTCTGGAAGAAGCTATCAGTGTCAATTTCATTCCCAAATTAGTGAAACACCCCCACTTATCCCCAGCAAAAAGATCACTTCTTGCACTTCCATCAAGACTGGGAGGTATGGGACTAACCAATCCAGAGGAGATTGCTGCCACTGAACATCAAAATTCACTTAAGCTCACGGCAGCCCTCACGGACTACATAATAGCCCAGAACGCAACAAGGGAGGTGGATACCAGTGAAGTAAACAAGATTCGTAGGTCCATTACGACAGAACGACAGCCCTGCCTAAGTGATAAGCTGCAGCAACTGTTGCTGCAGGTACCAGAAAGTTTGAAAAAAAAGTAGCTTTTGCACAGGAGGTGGGCGCCTCGAACTGGTTAACTACGTTACCGATAAGGGCAAATGGTTTCAGTCTCAATAAACAAGAATTTACAGATGCCATTGCTCTAAGGTACGGTAGGCCAGTAGAAGGTTTGCCCTCCCAATGCGTGTGTGGCTCTTCCTATGACGTCTATCACGCCATGGTGTGCAAGAAAGGGGGCTTCATATGCATGAGGCATGACGAAGTAAGGTACCTCACAACAAATATGTTGAAGGAAATCTGCCGGGATGTCATGGTAGAACCGACCCTCCTTCCTTTGGACGATGAGATCTTCCAACATAGGACTTCAAACACATCTAATGAAGCCCGTGTTGACGTCAGTGCTCGAGGATACTGGACGCGGGGACAGCGAGCTTTCTTCGACATCAGGATATTTGATCCCATGGCCGCATGTCACCGTAACCTAGCTCTCGATGCTGCACACAGGAGGAACGAGAACGACAAGATAAGGGCATATGGGGAGAGAATTCAAAACGTTGATCAAGGCAGCTTCACTCCTCTAGTGTACACAACTTCTGGTGGGATTCGACCAAGTGCAAGATGTTTCTACGCCAGACTCGCGGAGGTGATCTCCGAACAGAAGCAGCAGCCCAGAAGCTACGTTACAGCCTGGATGAGATGTCGACTGTCTTTCTCTCTCCTTTGGTCGGCTTTGCTCTACCACAGGGGAACGGGAGCTTCTGCCCCAATGCCGACAACAGCTGCAGATATTGACTATGAGGCAACAGTCACTGAATGCGGCATAGATCTACGGTTCAACTAATTCAACACAGATAGGATAGCTACTTATGTATTAGGATATTTAATATTAAGGTAATAAAATGGCGGCGAAGGTGTGGCTAGTGGGGGAGGCTGGAGACCACGTCTTTAAAAAAAAAAAAAAAGTAGTAGTAGTGGTACGGTTTTATTAATGGTGGTGGTGATGTGGTACTAGTTGTAGTGGTGCGTTGGTTGTAGTTGTGGTGGTGCGGTGGTTATAGTTGTGGTTGTGCGGTGGTAGAAGTTGTGATGGTAGTGGTAGGAGTGGTATTGGTAGTGGTAGTAGTGGTGGAGGTGGTGTTGGTAGTAGTGGTGGTGATAGTAGTAGTGGTGATGGCTGTGGTAGTAGTTGTGATGATGCAGTGATGGTATGGGAGGTGGTGCTGTGGTAGTAGGGGTAGTGGTGCGGTGGTAGTAGTAGTAGTAGTGGTGGTGGTAGGAGTGGTGTTGGTGGTGGCGATAGTAGTGGTGGAGGTGATGTTGGTACTCGTGGTGGTGATGGTTGTGGTAGTAGTCGTGATGATGCAGTGATGATATGAGAGGTGGTTGCCCCTCGTGTAACGAGGATGTCCGGCCCAAGGGCCTCCAAGGCATGAATTTGTTTAGGGTATAGAAGCTGTCGCCAACACAACAACCACACCCTAAGTTATCGAGCCGTATGACCCAGTGTCAAGGAATAGTCCGAGAAGACTGGACAACTCGCTAACTGCACTGGTCTAACCATTACCCGGGAGCACGATCGGCAAATCGATTAACATTCAGGTTCCCAATTACTGCTGGGTAGACAGAGGCAAATGGCAAAAAGAAACTTGCCCCTAGTTTCACCCTGCCGGGGATCGAACCCGGTTTCGCTCGTTTGCGAGTTGAACATGTTGACTATTACACCACAGGTCGCCACCACCACTACTACTGCTACCGCACCACTACCAGGTAGTAGGAAGTAGGCAGCTACCAATCAGGGAGGTACTACCGCCTGGGAAGATATTGAAAGCATAATGTACTGTCTAATGGTAGACCCTGTTTCCATAAGGCATCACAAAAATTGTGGCCAAGTCCCAGGTTGCTCATCTGACTTTCTGCCTCATTTACACACAATTGCAGGGTCTCAGTTGTTTCTCTTACTTTGACAACACAACATACATAAATAATTTATTACTCATGATCTTTTTCATTTTGTATTTCTTTATGGTTCTTTATTATTATTACAGTATACTTATTATTATTATTACATTATTATTATTATTATCATCATTATTATTATTATTATTATTATTATTATTATTATTATTATTATTATTATTATTATTTTTATTATTATTATCAGTGTTGATATTATTATTATTGTTGTTATTTAATTATGTTTTATTTTTCATTTATTTTTATAAATTATATTTACTTTGAAATAATTATAATTATAATTTTTATTATTTTTACATTTTCGCCCCCCAGCCCCCTTTGTGGGTTAGTGACCTGTGCCCGGGTGGACTAGTCCCCGTAAAAAAAAAATAAAAAATAAAATAAAATAAACCCCAACCACCACCGCACCACAACCACTAACACCACAGCACTACCTCACTTCCCATCACTGCATCATCACGACTACTACCTCAACCATCACCACCACTACTATCAACATCACCTCCACCACTACTACCACCCCCCACCAACACCACTCCTACCATCACCACTACTACGTGGCCTCCAGCCATCCCCCAATAGCCACACCTTCGCCACCATTTTATTACCTTAATATTAAATATCCTAATACAAGAGTAACTATCCTATCTGTGTTGAATTAGTTGAGCCGCAGATCTATGCGGCATTCAGTGACTGTAGCCTCATAGTCAATATCTGCAGCTGTTGTCGGCATTGGGGCAGAAGCTCTCGTTCCCCTGAGGCAGAGCAAAGCCGGCCGAAGGAGAAAGACAGTCGACATCTCATACAGGCTGTAACATAACTTCTGGGCTGCTGCTTCTGTTCGGAGATCACCTCCGCGAGTCTGGCGTAGAAACATCTTGCACTTGGTCCCATCCCACCAGAGGTTGTGAACACTAGAGGAGTGAAACTGACTTGATCAACGTTTTGATTTCTCTCCCCATATGCCCTTATCTTGTCGTTCTCGTTCCTCCTGTGTGCAGCATCGAGAGCTAGGTTACGGTGACATGCGGCCATATCTCACCGTCCAAAGGAAGGAGGGTCGGTTCTACCATGACATCCTGGCAGATTTCCTTCAGCATATTTGCTGTGAGGTCCCTTACTTCGTCATGCCTCATGCATATGAAGCCCCCTTTCTTGCACACCATGGCGTGATCGACGTCAATGGAAGAGCCACACACGTATTGGGAGGGCAAACCTTCTACTGGCCAACCGTACAGCAATGGCATCTGTAAATTCTTGTTTATTGAGACTGAAACCATTTGCCCTTATCGGTAACGTAGTTAACCACTACTACTACTACTACTACTACTACCACTGCAGCACGATCACTACTACCACAGCACCACCACTACTACCACTACTGCACCGCCACTACTACCACCACAGCATCACCACTACTACCACCACCACCGCACCACCACTACTACCACCACCGCACCACCACTACTACCACCACCGCACCACCACTACTACCACCACCGCACCACCACTACCACCGCACCACTAATACTTCCACCACTACTACTACCACTGCGCCACCACCATTACTACCACCGCACCACCACCACTACCACCACCGCACCTCCACTCCGTTCCTTTAAATCATCTCTTAAACAAATATCTATTGTCTAAGTATTAATATTTGTGGGTAATACCTACTTTATATACCTGCTTTTATTGTACCACCATCCACCAAAACCGTTTTATCAGAAATTGTCATGTAGATAGATAGAAATTACCCTGACAGCTCTGTCCTCTTGTTCCACATTAAAATAACCCATGTTGTACTGCTTCCCTCCCTTATCATAATTATGTTTTTCAATTCCACTGCAAATTATGTGTATACTTATAATATAAATGTAAAACATATAAATAAATAAAATAAATAATTATCGAAGTGATAACCGTGGTAACATTCTGATATGTTCTTATTATCACCATGCTATTGTACTATTCCAGATGATACTAAATGTTACACAATACTTCCTTGAGATAAATGTATAGTATACAGGTATATCAGGTGCCTATATGAGAGCTCAGGCTCTCAACAGGCTCAACCATGTTAATATTATGATTTTTAATCGACTCTGTACCTGTGTTCTTCTACTACCACCGCACCACCACTACTACCACCACCACACCACCACTACGACCACCACCGCACTACCACCACTGCTACCACCACCGCACCACCACTACTACCACCGCACCACTACCACTACTACCACCACCGCACCACCACCACTACTACCACCACCGCACCACCACCACTACTATCACCGCAGTACGATCACTACTACCACCGCATCACCACTACTACCACGCACCGTCACCCATACCACCACCGATACCATTATCATACTGTCACAAGTGTCCTTATAACCACGGTTACTGGTAACCTATAGTTAGTACCACCATCATGAATGACCGTATCACCACTCTAAACACCACTACCCTTACCATTTTAACTGCATTCAACAATATCGCCACAACCACCATTTCATTTCCCAATACTACACAACCGTAAAGCGGGATGACTATACTTCACGTGATCCCTCTAAACACCAAAACCATCACCATAATCAACAAAGACGCCACAACGAACCACAGAACAACTTACAACTATCAGTATTATTTCCAAGTGTCACAATATCAAAATTAACGCTACCATCATCACTCAACTTCACCAAAATCAACATTTCTTTCACGTTTTTAGCAATTATACTGCTAATACAACCACAATGTGCTCCACTAGTACCACCTATAATCACCACCATCACTATACAGCCACCATGGTGGCACTATTACAATTTATATGATACAACTACCACCACTACACGTGCACCTCTCCCCACCCGGCAGTCGGACTGGGTCTGGGTGCAGGTTAGATGGTATCGACGTAGATGCCAGACAGTCCGTGGGCCGTGGCTGTTCAGACGGCTCAGTACAGTTGTGGCGCTGGTCGAGTGAGGACACGCTAGAACTTCTCTCCAAGACACCATCCATGTGCCACAAGCTCTTTGTCTGGAAGTTTCCAAGGACATGGTGTGCGGACTACCTAAATTTAGTGACGTAGTAAAGGGATATTTATGGGAAAACTTGGCTTGTATCTGACTTAGAGTGAAGCGAAACAGCTGCGTGATTTTCTCCGTGTGGTGGTGTGATAGTGTGACATGGCAGAAGGAGGTCCGTTGGTGCCTATCACAGCAAGTCTTGTCTACTCCACGGCTCGCACAAGACAGTGATCGATACCGCTCGTGCTGGCGATGTGCTGGAAGCCCAAACACACACCCCTCCTCTAGCAGGCCCAGCATGGTGAAGAGCCAGACCTGCTCCGTGTTAACACCCGCAAGTTATTCATCGATTTTTAGTACCGAATGAGTGTGTAGTACGGTGAGAGACGTCCACAGTCCGCCAGGTCGATGGTAGACAGATAGCACAAGACGAGATTGGGTCGTGTACGACCGAGGATGACAGCAAGGGATACAACTTGTGGGCCTAAACTACAGTGTGTGAAGTACAGGTATTGATGGAAAGTTTAACTGTCTGCCAGGTTTATACCGTATGTTACATCGTATTCTGTGATGTGGATGAACAAGATCTTAAGTAACTGTTACTAGAGGGTAAATCCGAGTTAAACAACAACTACCATTACCAGCTCCCGCAAGAGCAACGGACGGTGCAGAGCGAAGCCTTTGTTTACAGCAATCAGCTGTTCGCGACGTACCCAACGCTTCCTATATTTAGAACTATCACGACTCGAGGCACAAAAGCAACACGTTTCAGAGACCGTCCAACAAATCTCTTTGATCTTTGAATATTTCTATTGTTTTTTACTTCTTAAACTAGAACAATACCTAGAGAGTCGAATTCTAGAATTAATCAAAAATTCGTCGTTGCACAACCAGTGTAGGTTATGCTTGTTTTGTCGACGCATGTGAGGTAGTGAACTGATATAAGATAAGTAAGTGCTAGACTACTGCCAACATCTCAAGGATTCAGTACTATCTGCATTGTTGGTGTTGTGCCCTACTTCACTACTGCCCTCAAATATACCCTAGTCACATAAGGTGAAAGTGGACTAGTTTCGCGGTGTGATGGTGATAAAGTTACTTCTTTAATAACCAGCATTATAACCAAGTTTTTAAGTAACAAAACATATCCTTGCTGACCATATAAATTACTGTAACAAGTGAAACTGTTTTACTAGGTACAGGTCCAAATATATGAAACAAGTGGTAATCAATCAATATCCCGCCGTGTTCTGTCAAAATGACAGTCCCTCAACACGAGACTCAACCAAGAAAAGGTGACCTGGAAGGCGAGATGCAGGACGGCCACGTAGTTAAGACCATGCCCACCCCTCCTGACGGAGGATGGGGCTGGATGGTTGTCTTCGCTTCCTTCATGATTCACGTATTAGGTAAGTACAGTTTGGAACCATTACTAAAGCAGTCAGTGCTGAAGAATATTTATATCTGCAACTTAAAAGTTGCTATTGTAATTGTTGTGCCCTGATGTGAGCCAAGATTTGATTTGACTCTGCTGTAGTGTAGGCTATACATATAGAATAAATCTTGAACATTTCAGGATTATTATTATTATTATTATTATTATTATTATATTTATTATTATTAATTATTATTATTATTATTATTATGAGAGTTTTGAATTTTGGAACAACCAGCCAGAGAATGTTGTGACGGCACCGAGTGTGAGCTGTTTCAAGACCAGACTTGACTAGCCGACCAGTGGCGAAGAGGATAAAAGTAAAGGTAAAAATAATAATAATAATATTGAAGAGAAAATTTGAGCACAAGACAAACTTAGTGTAACACGTGTAGGACTACGGTATGCTGGAAGGGGTAGAGAAAACTTACATGAAAGATATCCACTAGATTAAACATTGTGTTGGTGTTGAGTCACATGGTGGAGGATGTGTTATTGTTGAGTCACGTGGTGGAGGATGTGTTGATGATGAGTCATGAGGTGGAGGATGTGTTGGGGTTGAGTCACGTGGTGGAGGATGTGTTGGTGTTGTGTCACGTGGTGGAGGATGTGTTGGTGTTGTGTCACGTGGTAGAGGATGTGTTGGTGTTGAGTCATGAGGTGGAGGATGTGTTGATGATGAGTCATGAGGTGGAGGATGCGTTGGGGTTAATTCACGTGGTGGAGGATATGTTGGTGTTGTGTCACGTGGTGGAGGATATGTTGATGATGAGTCATGAGGTGCAGAATGTGTTGGTGTTGAGTCATGAGGTTGTAATAGCCCTTGTTTCATAAACAGAAGAATTATATAAATGGGTTAATTACATTTGATTTATAAACTGATTCTTCCCCTGTAACTTTCCACTAGCTATGAGGTGACATGTTCTGTGCACGTGATAGGTTGTGCCTACGGGAAGCCGCATCATTTTACGCTGAGGTAAAGGCATTTGTAGCATGCTTTCTGGCCACCCCAAGCAGGCAGTAGTTTGTTGCCACCAATCTGACTCCTCGCCAATTTTTTATGGAGTCCCCCAAGGTTCCATTCTCGGTCTAGTACTGTTTTTGCTGTACATAAACGACATAGTCCACGCCAGCACACTCATAAAATATAACTTATTTGCAGACGATAATTATATCTATGCCAGCAACTCAGACCTCCATTCCTTGATGAGAACTATGAACACTGAATTAACTAAAGTCGGGACCTGGGTAATACGTAATAAACTGACCTTAAACCTTGAGAAAACCCACTACACGATCTTTCACAGAAGGAAAAACTTACCCCCAGACTTGGACCCCCTGTACCTTGGTAATACAGTCCTCAAACGCAAACAAAATAATAAATTCCTCGGAGTTATTGTTGATGAGAAACTTAACTGGAGAAACCACATACAAGCCATTCACAGTAAAATCAATAAACAGTGCAGTATCACACTCGACAGTCACTCACTCTCACAGCAATGAAAGAAATCTATCATGATCTTGTTTACCAACACCTGATACACTGTCACACACTATGGGGGGCCTTTGGCTCTTCAAAAACACAATCTCTGGTTACTGCACAAAAGAGAGTTGTACGGACAATGACCTACTTGAAAAAAACAGATCACACAAACGAAAAATTTCCTATATTGAAATTTTTAAAGTTCGAGGATATTAACACTTACTGCTGTGCCCTCTTTGTTTACAAATCTATCAATCACTTGCTTGACAATAATTATTTCCAGTTCCGGAACAATCAGAGATACAACTTAAGGCACCCAGAGCTACTAAGTCCACCCCCATGCGCTCCTCTCAGTCCCAGACCTCTATAAAATATCATGGTGTGAAGGTGTGGAACAACTTACCCCCACACATCCAAGCAAAGACTACGCTCCCTTCCTTTAAATCATCTCTTAAAAAATATCTATTGTCGAAGTATTAATATTTCTTGTAACACTTACTATATTTACAGTTCCTGCTTTTATTGTACCATCAAAACCGTTTTATCGGAAATTATCATGTAAATAGATAAGTAATTACCATTGCAATAAACATAATTGCCAACTAGACATAATCCTGACAGCTCTGTCCTCTTGTTCAACCTTATTACTGAACAACCCATGTTATACTGCTCCTTCATTATACTTATGTTTTTCAATTCCACTGTATATATAATATATATATATATATATATATATATATATATATATATATATATATATATATATATATATATATATATTTCATGTAAATCCACAATGAAAACGTGGATAAGATAAATCTTGATAAAATCACACGGGAAAATGGAAACAACGGAGTACCTTAGCTTTCGTCTTTATTCAAGACATCTTCAGAGGCAACTGGATTACATGGACAGAGAGAGGCTTAAATATACAGGGTGACCTAAAAACATGAGGTCAGGTCATAATGATGACATCCACTAATCCCCACACCAACACACACGTAGAGGAGCTTAAGAGAAGGGTGGTGACGTGACTAGTCAGGTCAGGTCAAAAATAAGGGACCCACAAAATAACTATTATACATCTAGATCAAAGGTTTTCAAAGCATTTTTAACCTTGGGCCACTGACAAATAAATTTATGTAACATATTATCAGTTTTGAACTGACCATCACTAAGGTTTATTGATTTTAATTCCTTAATCAAACTAGCTTCAACCAGAAGTCTTTCTGTGACACAAGATGATTTGAATACTTCTAAGCTTTTTTCCCAAGCAATGGGATGATTATTATTCCTAACATGAACGAACAAGGCACTGCTTTCAGATGCAGTTCTGATATTATACTTATGTTGTTTGATTCTGAGCTGCAGTGTTTTTCCTGTCTGACGTACATAATTACAATTACATTTGCTACATGGAATACAATAAACACTGATAGATATTAGATGATGGATTTACACTTATCGTATCTTATACGTCAATACACATCTATTACGTCTTAAGGGCGACTTCTCAAACACCGCTTCGTTACAACTCTTTATTAATTACGAACATGACATGGACACATTAATAACACCTTCTATTGAAGTTACTAGGACATTATATTACGTTACTAGGACATCATATTACGTTACTAGACACTGATTCTCGGACACGAACATGAAATGAATACACTTCCCACGTAAGTAACTCATCCCATGGAAAGCTCTGACAAAAACTCACGTGACCTAGGGGAGGCCTAGCAGGTGGTCCTGGGTTGTCTCTATGGGAGACTGCTTAGCTGGGCACCGGTGTGTCGAGGGCAACTCGCTCCGGAGGCGACCGGAGGCGGCTTGCCTCCGGCCCCTGACTTCTCTCGAGCAGGACTGGGGACGTGGTAGCTGGCCCTTCTTGGTTACAAGACACACTCTCTCTCTCTCTCTCTGCAGAGGGAGGACTAGGACGTCCTATATATTGGGAGGCGAGCCGTCAGGTTGAGCTGATCGGGGGGGGGCGGCGAAGGGTCTCCTTACATTTGCCCTCGCTAATGTAGGGTCAGGTCTGGACTTTTGGGAGAGAGTCGGCCGGTGCCTTCTTACATGTTTGTTGGGGCCGTGTGACATGGGAGGGGAGCCAGTTGATTTGTAACTCCTTGAGTGGTTGCGAGGGGTACCCTCACATTTGACCCCCCTAATGTCGGGTCAAGTCTGGACTGTTTCTGAGATGTGAGCTGTGGTCTGACAACCCATCACTACATATATGTATATATATATATATGTATATATATATGTGTATATATATGTATATATGTGTGTGTATATATATATGTATATATATGTATATATATATATATATATATGTATATATATATATATATATATATATATATATATATATATATATACATATATATATATTTCAAATCCACACGAAACGTGGATGTCTTGAATAAAGACGAGTTAAGGTACCCGTTGTTTCATTTTCCCGTGATTTTATCAAGATATATATATATATATATATATATATATATATATTTATATTTATTGAAATGATAACCGTGGTAACATTATGAGATGTACTTATTACCACCATGCGATTGTACTATTCCAGATGATACTAAATGTTACATAATACTTCCTTGAGATAAATGTATAGTATATATCAGGTGCCTCAAAGAGAGCTCAGGTTCTCAACTGACTCAGCCATGTTAATATTGTTATTATTATCCACTCTGTTTCAATCAATCAATCAGTCACAAGAGGAATACGTTATTTGAGAGCCCTCGTGGATGGCTCCGTCTTCCCTCGAGGGAGGACGACGTGCCTATTCCGTTCTCCCTCAACGCCTCACCTAGGAAGGACGTCTTTAAGCAGGTCTATTTACATAGCCTCCGTCCTTCTCTTAACACTCATAGTTCCGGTGATTAGTTACGGTTGGTTTACACTTTGGAATTGTCTTAGTTGTTCCTGAATAAATGGATAACAGACAACTTGGGTTTTGCTACTAATACCCAATAAAATATAAACGTTCCAGCCAGAACCTTACAGTAACAGACTATGACAAGGTAGAGGATGTGTTGGTGTTGAGTCATGAGGTGGAGGATGTGTTGGTGTTGAGTCATGAGGTGGAGATGTGGTGGAATTGAGTCATGAGGTGGAGGATGTGTTGGTGTTGAGTCATGAGGTGGAGGATGTGTTGGTGTTAAGTCATGAGGTGGAGGATGTGTTGGTATTGAGTCATGAGGTGGAGGATGTGTTGATATTGAGTCATGAGGTGGAGGATGTGTTGGTGTTGAATCATAAGGTGGAGGATGTGTTGGTATTGAGTCATGAGGTGGAGGATGTGTTGGTATTGATTCATGAGGTGGAGGCGCCAGCTGAGTCATGAGGTGAGGATGTTAGTGTTGGACGAGGTGGGTTGATGTTGGTATTGAGCCGCGAGGAAGATGTGTTGGTGTTGAGACACGTGGTGGGGGATGTGTTGGTGTTGAGACGTGGTGGGGGATGTGTTGGTGTATCTCATGACTGTTCCCTCCAAGTTCAAGCCAATCGCAGCGACCTGTGAGAGTGAATGCCTTAGGCCTGGACCAATAAGAGAACCTGTAGGATGTGACGTCATGAAGATGTAGTGTCCCTTTGTGGGTTATACAGTTTGAAAAACTCCGTTTTTGGAAAGAGTGAAGTGTGGGTATGTGTGGGTGTCGTCTCACATGGCGGGGTATAATGTGAGTACCTTTTAGGTTGTATCCCTTTCACGAAATGTATTGTGATTCATGTGACCCCTGGTTAGCTAGCTAGGAAGATAGGCTATTATTTTGAAGTGTAACTGTTCAATTTGAGTAATATCGTTAATAAATGAAGAACCATTATGATTAGTTCTCATTTCCCTTTTGTTAACTAAAACATTATCATGCATGTCTTTGGTATATTGCAGTGATACAGCGAGCTGTAAGAAATAACATAACCTAATGCCTGGTATCCCTGTTCCTTAGTTATCACCGGTTATGCCATTATTCCCCTGTTTTTCTCTCTCCCTCTCCCCTCATATCAGCTTACCTCCTGGTGTGAGGGCCTACATTAACAAACCTCCCTCAATCCCCAGTCTCCCTCTCCCTCTCCACCCCTAACCACACCATCTCACAAGTACAACGAGGAGAATAAAGGAATTAAGAATAGGGCAAGATAAAGAAAGAAGTAAAAGTAAATAAATATAAATAAAAGAAATAAAGAATAGAAAAGGGAGAATAAATCCTTTCTTTATATTCAGTATATTATTGTTACAGTCGTGAGGTGGAGTTTTTAGTTTAACAAATTTATCGGCAAAGCTTGTAGTACAGTTTGCCTATTCTGAGTAATTCAGTCAGGTTTTGACACTGAGGGTGGTATCACTTCACACTGCCACGTAGGACAGAGGTTCATACACAAAGAAATACATCATATTCATTAACAGCTATATATGTATAGTGGTCCGATTCATGTGGGTAATGTCACTATTCACTGCCATGCAGGACAGAGGTTCGTACACAAAGAAGGAAATACATCATATTCATTAGCAGTATATGATAGGTCAGTGGATCACATACATTGGAGTCATATTCTAATTGAAGACTAATCAGTGTGGTCTCGCAAATTTGGGATAAACAGCAAGAATGTTCTCAAGCACCCCTGATTCAATGTAGTAATTACATAGTTCAAGATACATTAAGTCAGGTGGCCTGAAGTCTTTGACAGTGTCACATTCAATAATATAGTGTTCAAGTGTATGCTTTAGAGGTTTATCACAAAGTTTACGTGCTGGGTGTTTAGGATGTGTTGGTGTTGATCACCTGATGGAGGGTGTGTTGGTGATGTGTCACGAAGTGGAAGCTGTGTTGGTGTTGAGTCATCAGAGTCATGAGGTGGAGGATGTGTTGTTGTTAAGTCATGAGGTGGAGGATGTGTTGGTGTTGAGTCACGAAGTGGAGGATGTGTTGGTGTTGAGTCATCAGAGTCATGAGGTGGAGGTTGTGTTGGTGTTAAGTCACGAGGTGGAGGATGTGTTGGTGTTGAGTCACGAGGTGGAGGATGTGTTGGTGTTGAGTCACGAGGTGGAGGATGTGTTGGTGTTGTATCATCAGAGTCATGAGGTGGAGGATGTGTTGGTATTGTGCCATCAGAGTCATGAGGTGGAGGATGTGTTGGTGATGAGTAACGTGGTGGAGGATGTGTTGGTGTTGAGTCATCAGAGTCATGAGGTGGAGGATGTGTTGATGATGAGTCATGAGGTGGAGGATGTGTTGGTGTTGAGTAACGTGGTGGAGGATGTGTTGGTGATGAGTCACGTGATGGAGGATGAGTTAGTGATGAGTCATGTGGTGGAGGATGTGATAATAATAATAATAAACGGTTTATTGAAAAAGTTTGCAGCCCGAAGGCTGAAAATATACATTGGACATAAATGACTTATTACATACATTGGTGGTTTAACAAAAGCCTTCATTAGAGAAAGGTGACGAAACATATACAGTGAACATACAGATTAATGTTTACACACGTAGATCATATGAGCTGAGGTGTTGAACAGCAAACACGTGCGTAGCAAGATATATGAGGCACGGAGGCCTAGTTCTGCAGCAGAGGGCTTGACGTGGTGTAGTAACTCCCTCACAGATGGTGTTACGAAGGGCCTGATGATGTAGTAGTTCCCTCACAGATGGTGTATGAGGGGCCTGATGATGTAGTAATTCCCTCACAGATGGTGTTATGAGGGGGGCCTGATGTGGTGTAGTAATTCCCTCATAGATGGTGTTATGAGGGGCCTGATGCGGTGTAGTAATTCCCTCTCAGGTTGTGTTGTGAGGGGCCTGATGTGGTGTAGTAATTCCCTCACAGATGATGTATGAGGGGCCAGATGTGGTGTAGTAATTCCCTCACAGATGGTGTTATGAGGGGCATCACATGGCGTAGTAATTCCCTCACGGATGGTGTTATGAGGGGCATCACGTGGTGTAGTAATTCCCTCGCAGATGGTGTTATGAGGAACTTCACATGATGCTGTAGCAACTCATTCAATATGTGGTGTCGTGCATAATGGGGACACCACGCGGTCTGTTGTCACAGGACTTCACTCACTCAAGTGGGTGAGGTGTGGTCCCAGGCCTCTCTATCGTGGAGTCTCAGGGGAATTATCACTGGGTACGTGGGACCTCACTGTGTGAAGGTTACCTTGGCTCAGACTCAACTGCCGAGTTGTTTTTCACTGACTTAAGCACTGTTCACCACTATTCAACACTGGTTCCATTCCTTTCCCAAATGAAATAGTAACTTCTGGCGAGAACTTGTTGATATTCCGGTGGGGAGGAGGTTCAAGGGAGGGAGTTGGTATGGGCCAACATAACAGTTGACGTGGCTGCTGCTGAGCAGCACCAGGTGCGTCTGACCCGTCTTGACCCGTCGGTGGTCAACATAAGAACACAAGAATGGAGGAAACTGCAGCGGGCCTATTGGTCCATACTGGGCAGTCCCGTTTACACCCAACCCCTATTGCTCATATAAGCATCCAACCTATGTTTGAAGCTATTCAGCATATTCGAGTTAATGATGATATTTGGTAACTTGTTCCATTAATCCACTACTCTGTTTCCAAACCAGTGTTTACTTATTTCACGCCTAAATCTAAATTTGTCTAATTTAAAACCATTGTTGCGAGTTCGCTCCTGGTTGGATAGTTTGAGTACCTTTGTAATGTCCCATTTGTCTAGCCCTGACTTCCACTTATACACCTCTATCAGGTCGCCCCTCGCTCTACGTCTCTCGAGGGAGTGCAGATTATGTGCTTAACCTGTCTCTCTATACCTTCAAGGTTCCTAATGCCCGGGATTAGTCTTGTCATTCTCCTCTGAATTCTTTCCAAGGATTCTATATCCATTCTGTAATACGGTGACCAGAACTGAACTGCGTAATCCAGGTGTGGTCTCACAAGAGCAAGATACAGTTTCAGGATGACCTCGCTAGTCTTGCAACTAACACTCCTTTGTATGAACCCAAGTACTTTATTAGCCTTGTTACGAGCAAAAACACATTGTTTACTTGGCTTAAGGTTCCTACTTATCATTACTCCTAAATCTCTCTCGCAGTCGGATTTTTCTATGGCATCATTGTTCATCTGGTATCTGGTTTCCCTGTTTACATCTCCTATACTGAGTACTTTACATTTGTCGACGTTGAATTTCATCTGCCATTTTTCAGACCATTCGAAAATTTTTTTTAGATCTTCCTGTAGTTTTGCCGTAGTCCCTCGTCAGATTTATACCATATCGTCCTATTGTGAAAATATCAGCAAATTTAAATTATGTTGCTGCTCCAGCGATATCTATGCTTGTTTATGTACATAAATACATAATTACTCATCCGCACAGCCTTGGGGAACCCACTTGCAGACGTTGCCCAATGTAACGGAAGTGCCGCCACGCCACCGCTGTTTCCCCGTCCTGCAACCACGGCCTCAATCCATTTTCAAGGATGTTACCTTTTGATGCCAAGGAGCTTAATTTTCAATTAGTCTTTCATGGGACCAAATTTCGTCCACCGATTCAAAACTGATGAAAAGAATGTTAATAGATTAGTTAGACAAGAATGTTCGCTTGAAGCCATGCTAAATCATTGATCAACTGCGGCTTTCCAGGTGATTTCACTAGAGCGAAATGATTAGTTTAAAGTACTTGCCTACTATTGATGCTAGAACATTGATTGGGCGGTAGTTAGAGGATAGTTGATGAGTCACGTGGAGGAGGATGTGTTGGTGATGAGTCACGTGATGGAGGATGAGTTAGTGATGAGTCACGTGGTGGAGGAGAGGCTAGTGATGAGCCATGAGGAGGATGTGTTGATGAGTCACGTAGTGGAGGATGTGTTGGTGATGAGTCACGAGGTGGAGGATGTGTTGATGAGTCACGTAGTGGAGTATGTGTTGGTGATGAGTCACGTGATGGAGGATGTGTTGATGAGTCATGTGGTGGAGGATGTGTTGATGAGTCACGTGGTGGAGGATGTGTTGATGGAGCTGCGGTGAGGATAAAAGATGAGTCATGGCGAGTAAGGGGCAGGATATTTGCAAGGAGAAGGATGAGTCACGATGGAGGCAAGCAGAGAGTCACGTGGGAGCGGAGGGATGTGTTGATGAGCCGCGGTGGAGGACAAGTTGATGAGTCACGTGGTGGGAGGATGTGGGCAGGTGATGAGTCACATGGTAGGACAAGGATGAGACGCGGTGAGATGTAAGAAGGGGATGAGCTTACATGGTGGTGATGTGCGGATGAGTCACGTGATGGAGGACAAGCATGAGTCATGCATGGAGGAGGCCAGAGCTGTGATGGAGGATGTGTTGATGAGTCACGTGATGGAGGATGTGTTGATGAGTCACGTGATGGAGGATGTGTTGATGAGTCATGTGGTGGAGGATGTGTTGTTGAGTCACGTGGTGGAGGATGTGTTGGTGATGGGTCACGAGGTGGAGGCTGTGTTGATGAGACGTGGTGGAGGATGTGTTGGTGATGAGTCATGAGGTGGAGGATGTGTTGATGAGTCACATGGTGTAGGATGTGTTGATGAGTAACGTGGTAGAGGATGTGATGGTGCTGATTCACGTGATGAAGGATGTGGTAGTTGTGAGTCACATGTTGGAGGATGTAGAGGGATGTGGTAGTGGTAAGTCACTTGGCGGAGTTACAGAACGATGCATTGAGTCACGTGTTGATGGTCGTATGATAGTCACGGGGTTGAGGGTGTGGAGTAACAATGCGGTTGCGTCGCGTGATGAAGAGTATTAACTGGTGGAGATGGTTCAGTTTCAATATAATTTACCTCGCCAAGGATAACTCCAGATAGGTAGTGCGTTATTAAAGGGGTTTCACCATGAGTACTGTAGTTACAAAGTCAATCCACTCGGCAGATCAACAGTTTTTGTGTAAATAGGAAGAAGACAGACACACTGATATCCTGAACCGTCTCTTTATCCATAAGAAAGACAGTCATCTACTGCATGTACGATCCAAAACATGACCCCTGGGCACGGGTCCAGCAATTGGTATGATAATTTGTGGACTAGCTTGTCATCCACCTACTCATCTACTTTGTCTTCATCTTAAAAACTCGACATCAAACAAAACACCGCCATGTGGACTATCTTTGGCTGCCATTTGTCTGCGTTGTGCTACCAGCGTGAGAAAAGAATAACGTCTTGCCCCTAACATTACAATCCCCCCCGAACTCCCGCTTTCTTCCAATACCTTTAGTCTCGCTTCTAAGATCCTAATCGCAGAGTGGAACCCCCGTCAATCTCTGCTATCTCATATGAGCTGATACCTATCTTCACTCCTACCCCTCACCTTAAACATTGACCAATTGAGGCCTCTCAATTCATAATGTGGCGTTACAAAACCACATGGTAGAGGTTAAGTTTGTGGAGTGGAGAGGGAAGACATGAAGGTGTTCATTCACGTCATGGAGTTATATGAAAATAAGTGGCTTGGTGGAGGATGTGGAGTGACAAGGTGTAATGAGTGACGTGGTGGAGTGACGTGGTGTAATGAGTGATGTGGTGTAATGAGTGGCGTGGTGTAATGAGTGACGTGGTGTAATGAGTGGCGTGGTGGAATGACGTGATGTAATGAGTGGCGTGGTGGAGTGATGTGGTGTAATGAGTGACGTGGTGTAATGAGTGTCGTGGTGGAATGACGTGATATAATGAGTGGTGTAGTGACGTGGTGGACTGACGTGGTGTAATGAGTGGCGTGGTGGAATGACGTGATGTTATGAGTGGCGTGGTGGAGTGATGTGGTGTAATGAGTGACATGGTGTAATGAGTGATGTGGTGTAATAAGTGGCATGATGTAATGAGTGGCGTGGTGGAATGACGTGATGTAATGAGTGACGTGGTATAATGAGTGACGTGGTGTAATGAGTGATGTGTAATGAGTGGCGTGGTGGAATGAGTGACGTGATGTAATGAGTGACGTGGTGTAATGAGTGACGTGATGTAATGAGGCGTGGTGGAGTGACGTGGTGTAATGAGTGGCGTGGTGGAGTGACGTAATGTAATGAGTGGCGTGATGTAATGCGTAGCATGGTGGAGTGACGTAATATGACGTGGTGTAATGAGTCATGTGGGGAGGTTTTGAGTCAGGTAAGGGAGGTGGTGAGTCAGATGGGGGTGGTGCTGAGTCAGGTGGGGGAAGTGCTGAGTCATGTGGGGGAGCTGTTGAGTGGTTAGCATCAGTAGTGACCTCCGTGGCATTATCAGTGACAAGTGTCATAGATAACATGTTAGCCTCACCTTAAGGTGCTGGTGGTCAGATAGCTCAGCGTTATATTATAGTGTTTCATCACCCTTGACTGTGGCACAGTTACCCCTGTATACTGTACTGCACCTAGAGCTGTACAAATACACCCGTTACACTAAACATAATATCCAGATTCAGACTTCAAGAACTGCTCAACTTTCATCAGTCATCCGATCATACAGTATATATATATATATATATATATATATATATATATATATATATATATATATATATATATATATATATAAAACAAAGAAGTATGTCTGTGTGTTTGTTTGTTTGTTTGTGTGTCCGCACGAGAATCTCGGAAACTACTTTACCGATCTGTAGTGATGATGGATGGTGTTGTATGTAGTGATGATGGATGGTGTTATATATTGTGATGATGGATGATGTTATATGTAATGATGATGGATGTTGTTATATGTAGTGATGTTGGGTGGTGTTATATGTAGTGATGATGGATGGTGTTATATGTAGTGATGATGGGTGGTGTTATATGTAATGATGATGGATGGTGTTATATGTAGTGATGATGGATGGTGTTATATGTAGTGATAATGGATGATGCTATATGTAGTGATGGTGGGTGGTGTTATATGTAGTGATGATGGATGGTGTTATATGTAGTGATGATGGATGATGTTATATGTAGTGATGATGGGTGGTGTTATATGTAGTGATGATTAGACAATAAAATAATAACAGTTTAATGCTAAAAAAAATATTTTGCTGTACCGTTGTAGTGGAACTTACATACACATTTAATGAACTATTGATGGAAGAAGAAGGTTTTGGGGACTGAACAGTAGTTGCAAACAGGGAGTTGCTCAGAGAGACAGTTGAAGTTCTGGTGAATTTTCTTGAAGAAAATGAGCCTCACCTGGTGCCTGATCAAGCAAATGCTTATGAACAGATCTTGCAAGCGATACAAGCGGAGCAGGGAGGTATGATCTTTCTCGATGCTAATGGCAAAACCAAAAATGTGGTCTACCTTAATGCACTACAGTGAGACAATGTGGAGCCTCCCGGAAGGTGGCGTCCTACCGTGGCCTAGCGAAAGAGCCACCCTCCGGGAGGCTCCACATTGTCTCACTGTAGTGCATTAAGGTAGACCACATGTTTGGTTTTGCCATTAGCAGCAAGTATGTACAGATTGTTGCCAGTTCCCACTCTGGAGCATCCAACATAGAAGCAAGGAAACACCAGGTTTAGGCCAACCATCTTTAGGGACTGTCCCTGGCTTTTGTAGATGGTCATAGCAAAGCTCACTTTAACCGGGAACTGAAGTCGCTTGAACTCAAATGGCAGGTCAGTGGTGATGAGAGGTATTCTTGGTACAAAAACGTCCTCTCCTTTAGCTTTTGCTGTCAGTATTGTAGCTTCCAGTACATGTGGCATCATGTTCTTCACCACCAGTCTTGTGCCATTGCAGAGGATTGGTGGTTCAAGATTTCTTAAGAGCATTATAGGAGTTCCAATCTTGAGAGTGAGTTGGTGAGGAGGCATTCCAGCGGGCTCCAAAGAATTAAGGAATCCTGCAGGGTACTGGACTGCTTGGTCCTGGTCTCACTGCCTGGAAGCTGTCTGAGTAGAGTCATGTTGATTTCAGCCACTGTTTCATTACTTGGTGCCAGAATTGCGCGTTCACGCAGCCACTTGTGATCCTTGTAGTGGTGGATAATGTTTTGGTAGACCATGTTAGTGAGCTCAGTTGAGGACTTTACAACATTTCCACATCCACAAAGAGAGAGAAAGAAAGAGAATATATACATTGGGAGAATTACTAAGGAAAGAAACAGAGAAAATTATATAAAAGACTGAGAGAGAAAGACACTTATAACTATTAAACCTTACCATATTAAAGTGTTTATCATCTGAAGTCTTATATATCAGTGGTAGTTATAACCTTATATCTTAATAACTCTAATGTTTTGATCCTTTCTTATGATGTTGAGCCCAAATAATAATGAATGAATAATGTGTTTCTTTCACACGCATAGGTAGTATATTGGGAGCCCTCCTCTCCCGTCCCCTCCCCTTCCCTACCCTCTCATCTCCTCCCCTCTCCTCTACAAAAAAAATTCAATATTTATAATGTAATAATTCAGCCAGATCAAGACATGGGCATGTGGTAGACCTCGGTTCTGCCACTCAATGGAATACATTATTACTGAGAACTAAATCGAGGATATTATTTCCTCTAGTGGGCGAGTTTATGAATTGATATAAAAAACTATCTTGTACTACTTCTAGAAAATCTTCAGATTCATTATCGCTAAGTTGATTTTTCCAATCTATGCCTGAAAAGTTGAAATCGCCTAGAATACATACATTGTTTCTATCAGATGCCTTCTTTATTTCCTCCCATAGCAATTTACCATCGTTCCTACTCAAATTAGGTGGTCTATATATAACACCAATGACTACGGATTCACTGCCCTCACCAATCTCTACCCAAATACTTTCATTGTCGCTATTTGTTTTAATGTTTGATTTATTGCAGCTTTTTAATGACACCCTGATATACACTGCTACACCGCCACCTCTCCTTCCTACTCTGTCAGATTTAAATAGGTTATATCCTGGAATATGAAATTCTGCTAAAAATGCTTGCTGTTTGAATTTATCCATGTTTCCGTTATTGCAATTATATCTATGTTCTCTTTACTAACAATGGCCCTGAGCTGGTCCATTTTGTTACACAGGCTTCTACTATTAGTATAATAAAAACTCAATATATTTCTTCCGTTTCTATCTGTTTTACATTTATTACTTTGATGTTTGTTATTATGACGAACTATATTTTCAGCATTATCTACTTCTGTTTCACTACTTCCCAGGACCTGCTTGTTTTTTTACTCCCATTTTCCCCGACCCCTCTCTACTGGCGAAACCCCCCCTTCGGAGTGACAATTTCACGCTCCAGGGATGCAGACAACATCTTTACCCCCTCACGAGACAAGTGTACTCCGTCGCGACAGTACAGGTAGTCGTTGCCATAAAATCGTTGCCAGTCATCAATGAATGCCCAACCATTGTTTGCACAATGTTTTTCCAGTCGGCAATTAATAGCAATTGCCCTGGACAGCCATTCACGACCAACCCCTCTTCTAGGCAAGACACCACATACTATCGGGATCCCTCCCCTATCTCTAATCTTCCCCAGCGCCTCCCTATACCTCTTGAAAAGTTCCTCACTCCTAACCTTACCTATGTCGTTTCCTCCCACACTAAGACACACTACTGGATTGGTACCCTCCCCTGACAAAACTCTGTCTAACCTCTCGGCTACATGCCCTATCCCAGCCCCAGGAAAACATACCCTAGTCCTACGTTTCCTATCTCTCGCACAAAAAGCCCTATCCATAAACCTCACCTGGCTGTCACCAACTACCACGACCTTACCTGTGGGCAGGGTTTGTACAACTGCCCTTTCCTCTCCTTGATCCATACCATCCTGCCTCTTCTCTTCCTCTCCAGCTTCCTGCAGCACCTGGTAAGGGTTACTGCACTCCACACCCTGGTCAGCTTTCCTAAGCCTGACCCTAGTCCCCTTGGAGACAACCACTCTCCACGCCTGCTCCTCCTTCGCAGGTGTCCTGCTAGGCAGGACACCTACCTGAAGGAGTTCCGTCCTGAGGGCTTCATTTTCCCCCTTTAGAGTGTCAACCTCACTCCTCAACTGCCCCAGCTGCCTTAACAGCGTGGCAAGGAGGTCGTCCTTCCCCACACTCCCCTCCTCTTCCCCCACGGCACAACGATCCAAAGCGGCCATTTTCCTTGGTCTCTAGCGGGAGCACGATCGCACGACCTTCACCAGGAACAATATACTGCTGTAGACTTCACCAGGAACAATATACTGTTGTAGACCTTCACCAGGAACAACATATTGCTGTAGACCTTCACCAGGAACAATATACTGCTGTAGACCTTCACCATGAACAATATACTGCTGTAGACCTTCACCAGGAACAATATACTGTTGTAGACCTTCACCAGGAACAATATACTGCTGTAGACTTCACCAGGAACAATATACTGTTGTAGACCTTCACCAGGAACAACATATTGCTGTAGACCTTCACCAGGAACAATATACTGCTGTAGACCTTCACCAGGAACAATATACTGCTGTAGACCTTCACCAGGAACAATATACTGCTGTAGACCTTCACCATGAACAATATATTGCTGTAGACCTACACCAGGAACAATATACTGCTGTAGACCTACACCAGGAACAATATACTGTTGTAGACCTTCTCCATAATTTTTCTATCGGCCAGTAATAATTCTGGGTGCATACAGTACAGTGTTCGCCTTCCCTTCTAAGAGTTTGGTTCGTAACTGGGACACCCTCAGTCTACCCAGATGTGAAAGGACACTTAACATTATATTTGGGCAGTGAATATGGTCGAGTGCAGTCTCGGCCACAGTACTTCCTATAGTATAACATACTGGAAGGTAAGTATTCTGTGAGCTGTAATCCCGTTGCCTGGGACTCACTTTAAACTCTTCCACCATGTATACAGTAGCAGTATGATTTGTGTTCCTTCCGTCTGTACTTCCGTTCTTCACTTGGTATTTGCTATTCATTTAAATTTGAGAAACATTCAATGGACAATATCCAAAATATCTTGGTTTGATTTCCAGTTGTTTCCGTCTACTGTATATGTTACGGCGTTAGGGCCTACTAAACACTTGAAATATAAAATTGGTTTATGGTCTAAAACAAACCTTTAATTTATTTTTTTATTTTAATTTCATCACTTATCAGTTAATCAACTGTTCAGCCGGTTATCTGTTCGTTGTTACTGTATAACCGGACACAACTTTGTAGGTCATCTTTATCACAGTCATTTCCTGGACGTTATTATCCACAAAGGGTCACTGAAAATGTCTGAGTGCGTCGTCCACATAGTCTCCTACGCCATGAAGACCGTATTACCGAGTTACTACCAAGAGCACCATACACTTCGTGCTTTTCTCTTTTTCAGGGATGTTTATTGTACATATTATGTGTTCAGCTCTATAATACACTGCCCCTTGGACAGGAAGGATTGTTGAAATTTAATATAAAAAAAGTCGACGTACAGTTTTCAAACTATAATGCCACTTTATCTTCAGTAGTAATGGGAAATGTGAGTGAAGAGCCATGGTGGTAAGTAGTAGTAGTAATAGGAGGTGGCGTGACGACCCGTAATGGTAGTTAGTAATGTGATGAACTTTTCTGGTGTATTCAGGAATTAAGACCATCAGTACCCACACGTGAGGGAGTTGGTGTCTTGATTTTGTATGCAGAAAGTTTGAATTGGGTAACTCATTATTTTTTTGTCATGATCTCTTGCATGTTTGGAGTTGTCGAGTATCTGTACAGGTGGACTGGACTGTATATTATCTAAGCTTTTTCTTTGTTGTATACAACAAGGCCATAAAAAATTTTTAGAATGTTATATTTAGTATGATTTTTTTCATCACAACCTTGTTGACATTAGGAATGTGATCAGCAGTTGAATGCGAATCATCAGAATAAAAGAAAGAATAAAGAAAAGATATTATCAATCCTGAAGTTGGTTCCAATCTACATATTCCTAATGCCAGTTGTTTTCTGTTTACAAATTATCGCTGGACGAACTTTGATCACAATGTCAGAAGAGACATGAGATGAAACTCTGAGAGTATGAGTTAAGATGATTAGTTACAGAGATCCCACTGGTGGTCAACGTTGTCAGGAAAACACGTGAGTGTGTTAAGTACACCATCTTGTTGGGTGTGAGCAGATTACGTGAACCATTCGATGCCCAGCATATTTTGATACGGGGAATAGCCCACCCGGGCACGGGTCATCGACCCACAACGGGGCCTAGGGGGCGAAAAATATTAGTAAAAATAAATTAAAAATAGAAAACATTATACTTAAAGCTATTTTATCTTTCTAAAGAAAGATACAATTTTGTAGTTCTGTATTTATTGCATTAACAATACAGAGATAATAATTGCCTTAGTGGCACCCTTTCGGCGAAGCCTTCGTTGAATAACTTTTCCATCTCCTCCTTGTACCGTAGTCTCAACCTTGTGTCCAGGCGTTTCTTTAGTCCCAGTAAGCGACGCTCGGCGAGCGCTCTGTTGTCAGGTAGACAGGGCGGTTGACGCTGGAATGGAATTGGGAATTGGTAGTGTCCCTGTACTCTCTGTCCAGTCGACGACCAAAGCTTGATGACCCATTTATCCTCTACTGATGATGGGGAGCCATCTCCCGGGGTCTGGTGTAATGCTTAAATTACCATACGAGTTTTTTCTGGAGAGGCAGTCAATATGGAACATTCCGTTGTAAACCTGTGAGTTAAATTGCCCATCAGGGGCCCATTAATCGTCCAACCCAATCTTGTCCTTATTGCAAAAGGTGCTCCATCCGGCCCCGTCCGACACTCGAGGGGAGTCAGGGCATTTGGGCAATCTTGTCCAATCAGTAACTCTGCGACGCGTCTATTTGGTGGTAGTGGAGCAAGTCCTCGAAGATGTCCCCAAGCATCTATGTCTAGGGCTGTAGCTGTTGCATTTTCTAAAGAAGGTGGCAGTCTGTCAAGTACTAGTACCTTAGGAAGGGATATGGGGCACTTCGCTCACCGAGTGTTAATGCCTCTTACTTCCAGATCTACTTCTGTTGTGTTACATTGTTCGTTAACGTGTTTATGAAGAGTGATGTTGGTTTCCCTTGTATTCTTAGTCTTTCGACCAGTCCTTTGACACAGTAAGACCTGTCGCTGCCTGTGTCCAGTAGCGCCATGGTTCTCTCTGATCCTGTAAACCCCTTTCCCATTACTTGTACTTCTAGTCATGGGAGCGCGACTTTGTCTTGGCTTAGTCATTGATCTCGCCCTCTTACAGTAGTATCCACGTAATTCACATATGTCCTCGCTCCTTGCCTGTTGTCGGCTTGGTCGAACCGCCTCAGCTGATTGCCTTGGTCATCTTCTCGGGGTTCTCTCTTTCTATTCTTTCTTCCTCCGGCTCCACCACTCTGTTCTCTATCTTCGAAGTCACAGTCCTGGCGTTCTCTCTTGAATCCTCGGCCTTCCTTAACATCAGCATCTACCCTATTCGATTTTATGATCTGGCGGCTGCTCCCACTTGCCTTCCTTGGTGGCACACCTGTCCCTTCCTTTGGCAGGTGGGGCCATCTTGAATGTGCCTTACCACACCCGTCGATGTCGCATGGGCAGAAGCCAGACATACAGTTGCTAGCTTGGTGCCGGCCCCTTAGGCACAGGAAGCAATAGCCCAACTCTTTGATTGTGTTCCTTTTTTCCATCTTTGTTAACTTCCGGAAGTTTGAGCATTGTGGCAGCCGATGAGGGCCATGACAAAGTGGACAATCTCGTTCTCCCACGTCGTTGGTCACAAGAGACATGGCTTGTTTGCTAGATTGGTCTTTTCCCTCGTACTTCAAGCTAGTGTATCGAGTATGCACCCTTTTTGCCTCCATCGCTCTGCTTTGTATGAACTGCCAGATGTCCCTCATTTTCATGTGGCCATATCTCTTTGGAGGGGGATCGAGGACTGCAATCTCATACCTTTCTTGTAAACGACCAGGAAGCCTTTCAATTATGCCTTTCTTTACGGGGAGATGCTTGAGGGTTTCTTGTGAGTCCATGGACTCGAAGCTGCAAATGCACGCCTGAAGTTCGTCGGCCAAGTCCTGCAGGCCCTCGCAGTTGGTTATTTTGACAGGTGGTCCGTTGATCAGGTTCATCAATAATTCTTCGATATGGGCGTCCTCATCACCATACCGGTCCTTCAGGGTACTCAGGGCCTTTCTATAGCCCTCAGAGGACTTCATCCTGGTGAATGGGTTCAGAACATTCCGGATATTACTTGAACACGAGTGGATTAACATTTGAAGTTTCTCCGAATCTGGGGCAGTGGAGGTTCCCACATATCTCTTGAAGCTATTCATGTAGTCCCAATATTCTCCACGGCTCTCCCCCTTGAAAGTAGGGATGCGTGCATTTTGCATGTGGTAGGATGACAACATATCCTTCAGTGAAGTTGAGGTGCTGCCGGATTCTTCCTTGCCGCCATACTTCTCTCTCCTTTCAGGCTGCTCCATTTCAACTCGTTGCACGTCTTCGTCTTTGTCGGTCGATTCCTCATGGCCCTTGGGGCATCCAGTCATCATAGTGGGAGACTTGCCAAGAGTCCCCCCTGATGTTGTCTTCAGCCTGGGTTGGTCGCTCCCTTCGTCCAAACGTCGTGCTGTGTGCCCTTTTGCAAAATATGCTTCCAGCATTTCAGTCACAGTTCGTCCCACTTCTGCCATTATGTTAGATCCGGGATTTTGGTCAGGTGCTGAGCATTCAGACTCAGGCAGAGGGTGGCCCCTTTCAGCTTCTGTGGCCGTAACATGGTGGTCGTTCAGCTCCGGAGGGACAACTTCTGCCTCTGGGTCTCGGTCACCTTTATCCATGTTCACATTTCCCTTTCGTTGCTCTGGATCCATTCCCACTACCCCTGGTCTTCTTATTGAGAATTATTTTCAACTCTGGTTAGGTCTCAAAGTTTGTTCGATGAACCACTGCTCACTGACTGTATTTACGTTCGGTGGTGTGGCTCGCTGCTTGTATGTATGTTGACAATCGTAGGTCACTGTTGTGTTGCTTATGGTAGTAGGTAGTAGGCAGCTACCAAACAGGGAAGTACTACCGCCTGGGAAGATATTGGAAGCATAAAGTGTTGTCTAATGGTAGACCCTGCTGCCATATGGATTCACGAAAATTGTGACCAAGTCCCAGGTTGCTCATCTGACTTTCTGCCTCATTTAAACACAATTGCAGGGTCTCAATTGTTTCTCTTACTATTGACAACACAACATACATATATTGTTTCTCACTTTTCTTTTTTTTTGTCTATTATTATTTTTATTTTTATTATTATTATTATTATTATTATTATTATTATTATTATTATTACATTTTCGTCCCCCAGGCCCTGATGTGGGTCAGTGACCTGTGCCCGGGTGGGCTAATGCCCCTAAAAAAAAAAAGCGACACTTCACTGTCGGTTACTTACGGTGTTACAAGTGGATCACTGCAGGTTGTTTACGGTGTCACAAATTGGGGTGATATTAAGTCAATTTAATCACACTTACCTTGTAATTCGTTAAGTTGGTTATTTGTTTCCTCAAACCCGGTCAGCTGCCCGTTATGATCACTGGTGGATACACACTTACACGTATAATCACTGGGAGGGTGGGTTTGCCTCACTGGGTGCGCGGGCCATCTCGTTACACACAAACGCTCACAGCACCTTACGCTTGAACCGAAAACCTTATGACAACCCCTCAGATATTTAAACACTTCATTCAAACACACGACACTGTCTCCTGTGCCGATGTCCCACCCACTGTGGGTAGGTGGCTGATCTACGTTGTTCCACGCTGAACTCCTGGCGTTAGTGACGTGTCCTGTGGTCCTTTTTTCTCCTGGTAGTTGAGTATTCCCTTCGATGCCCTCCCGCATTTGTTTTGACTGTAAACGCCTTAGTTAAGGACGTTCAGGTGACGGGCAAGTCGAAGGAAATGATTGAAACCCGTCTTTTGATGCATTCAATATTTATTGATGTGGTCAAAACCTGCAGACAACAAGGCGTTCATTAGTATTACATGGTGATCTATCTGAGACATAATTAGTTAGTCTCACACAATTTATCTTAATTATAATTGATTATTGAGCATAATGACATGATACAAAGTTCATAACTCTATTAATCTTAGCTACACTTCATTCCGTGTTGTCTTATTGCTCCAGATAAGGCAGGAACGAATGGGCATAATTAGTCCACAATATTTCAGTACTGAGGGGTATGTCATCACTTTGGCTGTACTTACAAGTGCGGGTCAATGCGAACCAGTATGGTGTTCCAAGGGAAGATAGTACTGTGTAAATTGTTCCAGTACAAAAAACTCAGCCAGGATTGGGAGCTGTTGTTCACCACTGCTAGCAGAGTGCTGATCCTCACAGCATCACTTGAGGGGGCAGTCTCCTAGAGTCCAGGTGGCCACGGCACCTTTTAAACCATGCATTAGCGGAGTCAGGACCTCTTCTCCGTAAACACCGCTCACCCCCGAATCTTTGTTCGGGTAAGGCAGCAAAAATGTCAGCACTGACACTAGTGCTGACGCCAGCGGTGAAAACACTCCCGGCGGTGCCAGCACTTACGCCAGTGGCGATGACACTCCCGGCGGTAAACACCGCCCCCCGCCCAGCTACCACATCTTTAGAAAGGGTAAAAAATTACGAAAAACAATGGAAAATCCAAACCAGTCTCCCGAAATTCACAGTGATACCCTTATGCAGAAGGAAAACCCATCCATTAGTAACCAATAATGCCCAGATAGAATACAAAAGCAGAGGCACCCTCCAGGGCCTGCATATATCCACGACAGGTTACTCCCATCATGTCCACACCAGGAAGGAAAAAGCAAGAAGATAGCTTTGAAAACTATACCACTTTAATGCGCTTCCTGAGAAAATAAAACTCCGCCTAGTGACATCATTTATCACACCGATATTAACCTACCCAGCAATACCTCTTCATACTATGAGCATCACTCAAATATTAAAATTACAGTTGGTCCAAAATGAAGCCCTAAGATTCGTCACAGGCGAAAGATACCCTTTCACCAGAACCACAGCCGAGATACATAGAGACCTGAGAATGAAACCCATCAACCAGCAGCTGCCTACACTGGCCAGCAGAATCTGGCAAAAGATAGAACGATCAGAGCAAGAACTCCTTCAAAGACTCCCATCAGATAATGACAGCAACCATACATGGTTCCCAAAAAGTTACCAAATCTCAAAAGGTACATTACCACCCCCGATCTACACGGCCAGGCAATAAACAACCTCCCTAGACCAACATCCGCCAGTAGGGTCGGCGGAATATGAATTAAGGCCCTTAAAACACCCATGTATGGGATGGGGTAGGATGTCTAGTGCCTGTACCGACAGACAATAACTAACCCATGACACAACCCTAACACACTATTAGCTTAGCTAGGTGGTCAGCCCGCCCTCTCTTACCTCCTTCTAAACTGCTTCAATTTCCGAACTATAACTTCCTTCCCCCACCTCTAATCTTCTTTCACCCCTCCTTTCTCTACAAAAAAAAAGGTCGCGTGGTGGGGGGTGGAGGGCATCACTCGAGAGGGTGATCTGTGTCATGAGATCCATGACACCCTCTCAGCGCTCACGCCAGTGGTGATGACACTCCCGGTGGTAAACACCGCCCCCTCCCCCAGTCGCCACATCTGGTGTGGTAACAGGCCGCGTGTGGGGTGGGGGAGGCACGTGGTTGTTGACACCAACGATAAAGCCAGCGGCGATAACAAAGTGTGTGAGGCGATACTACACTTGCTCAAAAAAAATTCAAAGTTGTACGGCCCTTTACAGTTAATGTTGCTTGTATTGTAATATGAAAGGTAAACGACCGAAAGAAATTATAATTATAATCGGTAAAGAACCAGTCAATGCAATCTAGTCGTGTGAGAAGTCGCTCGGCCAATCACAGGTCTCAGCGGGACAAACAAGTGTTGCCATCACTAGGTCACCTCGACCAATGTTGCCCCGAGATGGTGTTTGTACTGTACAGTGAACCAAAGATACACTGACCCCACCCTGGTCTCGTGCTAGCAATTTTACCTGCCAATACTTAGTAAAGTAAGGCTGTATTTAATGGTGATTGTGATTGGTGGATCTATTTTTGGCTCTATCACTGTGAGGATAAGTATTAATAAAACTTAAGGTATCATTTTTATAATAATAAACTATTTATCATTATTTTAGGTCATGAAAAGTTTCCAAATGTTCGTATATTTGCTTAAATAACGAAGAAAATTGTATTAATGAACTGACAACTCAACTACAACCACAGCTGCCACAAGATTCTCACATCAAATTTTCTTCATTATTTAAGCAAATATACGAACATTTGGAAACTTCTCATGATCTAAAATAATGATAAATAGTTTATTATTATAAAAATGTTACCTTATTTTGTGTATCTTTGGTTGAGTGTAGTCACCCAAAAAAGTCCCGTCGTCTCTCATCCTGAACCACGAACCCCGAGATTCAGACTCGTGAACCCGAAGCAGTAGACACTGATACATTATTCTGTCCATAAGTGTTTCGGATTCAAGAGTCTGAATCTTGGGGTTCATGGTTCAGGATGAGAGGCGACGGGACTTTTTTGGGTGACTGTACTTACGAGTATTACATTATATTGATTGTGGTGAGTCTGGGAAGCGCTGTCAACTGATACTTTAGTGCTCTTACCGCGTACTGTATATATAGTATCGCTGAAAAAACTTGGCGATGTTTGTGAATTGCTAAAACAAATGTACGTATTAACACACACACACACACACCACCTCCCCTATCTCCCTAAAAGCGTTATTAATTTATCTGTACAGGTACTGGTGGATAGAGGGGGGGGGGGCAAGGTAGCAGCGGGCCCACATGGAAATAATATAATCATACGTGTACATGAATTGGTAATAGAGTTTCTACAGTAAATATTATTCTGCATTTATTGTTGTCCACTGATTTCCCTGTTACCAGTTGGGTCTGTGAGTGCCTCCCATTGATGAGTGCCTCCCATTGATGAGTGCCTCCCATTGATGAGTGCCTCCCATTGATGAGTGCCTCCCACTAATGAGTGTCTCCCATTGTTATGTACCTCCCATTGTTGAGTGCCTCCCATTGATGAGTGCTTCCCATTGACTAGCTCCCCATTCAGAAACCCTGCTTCCTTCTATGATTAGTCTGGTTAAGGTTGAAGGAAGGGTTAACATATTATATAAAGGGTTGGAGGGAGGTGGTTAACCTATTGTATAAAGGGTTGTATGGAAGGAGTTAACCTATATTATATATGGGGTGAAGGGAGGGGGGATGACCCACATTATATATAGATGCTGTGACATACATTCGATAAAAGCGGAGAGAGAGAGAGAGAGAGAGGAGGGGTGTGACCTAAACGATAAAGGAGGGTGAGGGGGAAGGGATGATCTACAGTACACTAGTCGCAGGGTGGTGGGGGAGTGTAACCAGACTAGGATGGTGAGGGGCGGAGCCTTACCAACATATCAGTAGTTGACCCCGTGTGGCCCTGAGGGTGACACGTTCTGTTATGTCACCAAGTAGTGTTTTGGGGGGGTTTTCATAAGGGTCAAGCAGTACAGATGAGAGTAATGAGCAGTTATACGAGGACATGTGAAACATTAGGGTTGTCATGCAGGACGAATATAAGGAAGTACTCTTTCACACAGAGGGTGGTAGAACAGTATCAGCTCAAACTGTGCATTATAGTAATGATTGTTAACAACAGCCTACATAACAAGAACATATTTCACTTTGGTAACACTACTCTTAGGCTCAGTTAATGCCCTTAAAAATACATAGTTAGCAAGTATATGCATACAATATTGCATCTAGTCTAGCTTAAAGCGCCCCTATAAGTACAAAACTAGAGTTCATTGATATTAAAAAAAATGTAACTTAGATTACTATGTCATGTATTTCAGTAAAAAAAAAATAACGAATATCCAAAGAAATTACTGTAGAGCCATGTATGGCACCTCCCCATGTTATATTGTACAGTGATCAAAACTGGCGTACTCCATATTGCTTAGATACTTTAAATTATTGATCAAATAAAGGATAAATTAACCTAGAATGCACCGTGGCAATACTAAATTAACACGTATGAAACACAAAATACATAATTAAGAAAGTGTCCTTTATTCTTATGTAAACACCCATAGCATCTCCACACACACACGCCGTGAGGTGAGGTGAAGTTTAGATTTTAGATTAACAATTTTATTGACAAAACTTGGAGTACAGTTTGCCTATTCTGAGTAATTCAGTCAGGTCTTGACACTGAGGGTGTTATCACTTCTCACTGCCACGCAGGACAGAGGTTCATACACAAAGAAATGCATCTTATTCATTGACAGTATATATAGGTCAGATTCATGTGGGTAATGTCACTGTTCACTGCCATGCAGGACAGAGGTTCGTACACAAAGAAATACACCATTTGACAGAGTACCGCATCAGAGGCTTCTGAGAAAAATTAAGGCTCATGGTATCGAGGGGAAAGTTTTAAATTGAATAAAATTATGGCTCACCGATAGAACGCAGAGGGTCAGCGTAGATGGTGTTAAATCTGAGTGGGGCCGTGTAACCAGTGGGGTTCCCCAGGGGTCAGTACTAGGCCCACTCTTGTTCATAATCTACATAAACGATCTAGATACTGGGATCAGCAGTGACATAAGCAAGTTTGTGGATGACACCAAAATAGGGCGGCAAATTAATTCAGGGCAGGATGCAAATGCATTACAGGAGGATCTAAATAAACTGCAGGGGTGGTCTGAAAAATGGCAAATGAAATTCAACACCAGCAAGTGCAGCGTACTTAATATTGGAAGAACAAATACTTATAATGTATACAGCCTTAACAACATCAACCTAGATAAGTCGACTTGTGAAAGAGACCTAGGGGTACTTGTAAGCCCGGACTTACGGCCTAGAAAACAGTGCGTTAATGTTCGAAATAAGGCAAACAGAGTATTGGGTTTTATATCTAGAAGTGTAAGTAACAAGAGTGCAGAGGTCTTATTGCAACTATATCTTGCGCTAGTCAGGCCGCACCTCGATTATGCGGTTCAGTTCTGGTGCCCCTATTATAGAATGGATATAAATGATTCCGGGACTTAGAAACCTTCCATATCAGGATAGGTTAAAGAAACTTAACTTGCATTCCCTAGAAAGACGAAGAGTGCGGGGAGATATGATAGAAGTATTTAAGTGGGTGAAAGGAATCAATAAAGGGGATATAGATAAAGTTCTTATAATATCTGAGCAGGATAGGACTCGGAGCAACGGATTCAAGTTGGATAAGTTTAGGTTTAGGAGGGAGATAGGAAGAAACTGGTTCACAAATAGGGTGGTGGACGAGTGGAACAAGCTTAGCAACTTTGTAGTAAGTGCGGGAACTCTGGAAAGTTTCAAAAGGAGGCTAGATAGATTCATGGATGATAGAGAGTGGTAGTAACTCTCGACAGGAGCTGCCATGCACAGGCCAACCGGCCTATTGCAGATTCCTTATTTTCTGCAAGTATGCTTAAGCTATTTAAAGAATGTTAATATTTCCCCCTTAATGTCACTCACCTCTGGATTGTTGATGTATTCCTCTTGCTTTCAGTAACATGCAGGGCTGGCTGTGTGTCTTTGCTATCCCTGGTGCTTCTCACACCCGTTACTGTAGACAATTACATGGCCCAAGAATTTGGGAATTATCATAAATCACTGTACAACATACTCTTGCTAATTAGACACCGCACCCCCAGCCTGTTCCTCGGTAACGCGCGAAGCCCATACTCTCAGGATAAGAGTTCCGAAAAGGTTGTCCGGGCGATATGTCAAATATTTTTTTGACGTCGGAAGCAGAAATTTGGGATACCATTGAGGTTTTAATATTACCCATACTGTTACCGTATGTACAGTCTCGTTCAAGATAGTGAAGAAAACAAATTAAGTGAGATAGTAGTGACTAGTAACGATGTTAGTAAGCAAATAGACAAACTAAAGCCTAATAAGTCACCTGGTCCCGATGAGATATTTGCCAGAGTATTAAAGGAATGTAAGGAAGAGCTTAGTATGCCCTTAGCAAAGTTGTTTAACGTGTCATTAAAAACAGGTGTAGTACCAGAATCCTGGAGGATAGCGAATGTAATACCGATTTTCAAGAAGGGGGATAGATCACTATCCTCTAACTACCGCCCAATCAGTCTAACATCAATAGTAGGCAAATTACTGGAAGCAATCATTTCAAACTCTATTCGAAATCACCTGGAGAAGCACGGATTGATCAATGATTCCCAGCATGGCTTCACAAGTGGACGTTCTTGCCTAACTAATCTATTAACATTCTTTTCATCAGTTTTCGAATCGGTGGACGAGGGGCACAATTATGATGTGGTATATCTCGACTTTAGCAAAGCCTTCGACAGAGTCCCCCACGAAAGACTAATTAGAAAGGTAGAACCTCATGGCATCAAAGGTGACATCCTTAAATGGATTAGGGCGTGGTTACAGGACAGGAAACAGCGAGTGAGCATTAACAGCACTAAGTCCCATTGGAGCAACGTCACAAGTGGAGTTCCCCAAGGCTCAGTACTAGGACCATTATTGTTTATTATATACATAAACGACATAGATATCGGCATAGACAGCAACATAAGTAAATTTGCTGATGACACTAAAATAGGACGTGTTATTAAATCTGACGAGGACTCGGCAAAACTACAGGAAGATCTAAACAAATTTTTCGAATGGTCTAAAAAATGGCAGATGAAATTCAACGTCGACAAATGTAAAGTACTCAGTATAGGAGATGTAAACAGGGAAACCAAATACCAGATGAACAACGATGCCATAGAGAAATCCGACTGCGAGAGAGATTTAGGAGTAATGATAAGTAGGAACCTTAAGCCAAGTAAACAATGTGTTTTTGCTCGTAACAAGGCTAATAAAGTACTTGGGTTCATACAAAGGAGTGTTAGTTACAGGACTAGCGAGGTCATCCTAAAACTGTATCTTGCTCTTGTGAGACCACACCTGGATTACGCAGTTCAGTTCTGGTCACCGTATTACAGAATGGATATAGAATCCTTGGAAAGAATTCAGAGGAGAATGACAAGACTAATCCCGGGCATTAGGAACCTTGAGTATAGAGACAGGTTAAAGCGTCATAATTTGCACTCCCTTGAGAGACGTAGAGCGAGGGGCGACCTGATAGAGGTGTATAAGTGGAAGGCAGGGCTAAACAAAGGGGACATTACAAAGGTACTCAAACTATCCAACCAGGAGAGAACTCGTAACAATGGTTTTAAATTAGACAAATTTAGATTTATGCGTGAAATAGGTAAACACTGGTTTGGAAACAGAGTAGTGGATGAATGGACAAGTTACCAAATATCATCATTAACTCGAATACGCTGAATTGTTTCAAACATAGGTTGGATGCTCATATGAGCAATGGGGGTTGGGTGTAAACGGGACTGCCCAGTATGGGCCAATAGACCCGCTGCAGTTTCCTCCATTCTTATGTTCTTATGTTCTTATGAACACTGCTGGAGACAGCTGGCAACTCAAGGCCGTTTGTTTACTATAGCACGTAGTATAATATAATACGACACAACAAAGCCCAACCATTAAATTAAGCAACGGGGAACTAAGTAACCAATCACAGATCACTTTTACATTTATTCATAATTATTACTACGTACTATAGTAAACAAACGGCCTTGAGTTACCAGCTGTCTCCAGCAATGTTCGAAAAATCTTGAACGAGACTGTACCATCGATATGGTGTGCGGCAGTATACGGTGAACGTATCACTATTTCTTTTCAAATAGCTTCACAATGGTGGAAAAAAACATACACAATTTTTAAGATAAACTGAGGCCAGTTTATGTAATTTTATGAATTATGAAGCAGACACAGACAGAAATGTTTTTGCCCCAGACTTTACAAAGTATAGAACACAGCTCCTTCTCACAAGTCACATACTGTATCATAATAACAATTTACAAATAAGTAATTTTCATTATGAAAACATGATTATAATTATTTATTAGAGTAATTCCGCATTATATTCTTATGAACTATCTCGTTACGTATATATATATATATATATATATATATATATATATATATATATATATATATATATATATATATATATATATATATATATATATATATATATATATATGCAAGTAAATCACTGTATGCGCGTGATCCAGGTATATGCTGATAACCACAAGGAAAGAAGAAAACACGAAGTTCCCAAGCGCTTTCGTGTAATTCACATCTTCAGGGGTGAGTACAGACTAAGGAGAAGTACAAAACAAGGTGTATATATACAGAGGAGGGTGAGATCAGGTCCACAATGGTCAGGTATTAGGTAATGACCCTACTAATCTTTAAAAAGCATGCAACGGTCGGTAGTCAGGTCAGAGGGTAAGGTGACCCAACCTTCTCACCTGGTTACAAATCTTCTTAATTACAAAATTGTCCAGTTTGTACATGCCATTACTCAAATTCATGTTGACTGCTTCGGTATGTTTAATGAGACTAGATTCTATAATGTTCCTACTGTCAATTGAATTACAAGGTAATATTGAAGAGGCATTATCCCAGTCAATGCAATGCTTATTATCCCTCAGATGAACAAACAGAGCATTGGATTCCTGGCCTGTCCTAACACTATATTTATGTTGTTTAAGTCTAGTTACAAGATCTTTACCTGTCTGGCCTAAGTAAAACATATTACATTCCTTGCAAGGAACTTTATAAATGCAACCAATTGTGTTGTTGGGGGAGTTCTTGATTAACATTTGTTTAACAGTGCATGAGTTTTTAAATGCCACATTGACGTTCCAGGTTTTTAGTTGTAAAGGAATTTGAGAGAAATTTTTGTGAAATGGTAATACTAAGAGATTCTTATGGTCATGGGTGGGCTTGGGATCAGTTCTATAAAAAGATTTCTTAGTAATGTTCAGGCATTTGTCTATGAAAGATCTAGGGTATTTAAGGTTTGAGCCAATATTATAGATATATTTATATTCCTCATCAATGAATTCCGGGCTGCAAATTCTCAAAGCACGTAAAAACATTGTTGAAAATACTGACTGTTTGACTCTATTATGGTGGGCAGAATAATAATGAATGTATGAACACACATTAGTAGGTTTTCTATAAATACTGAACTTAAAGGTGTTACCTATTCTGTGTATCAGACAGTCTAGGAATGGCAATTTACAGTCATGCTCTAATTCCACAGTGAATTTGATCGAGGGGGCTAAGTTGTTAAGTTGTGGCAGGAAAGCTTTTAGGTCCTCATTACATGGCCAGAGACATAATACATCATCAACATATCTAAACCAGACTGCTGAAGGTGGTAAAATATTACTTAATAGTTTCTTTTCAAAGAATTCCATATAAAGGTTGTTTAATACAGGTGAGAGTGGATTACCCATTGCCATACCAAATTTTTGAGCATAATATTCTCCATTGATTTCGAATTTGCAATCCTTAATACATAGTTTCATGAGTTCGATGAAGTCGTCTTTCGAGACGGACAGTGAAATATCATCCAGGGAATCTATGAGGAACTCTAGTAAATCATCAACTGGGACCTTTGTAAAGAGTGATGTTACATCAAAACTGACCAATTTAAAATCATAATTAATATGTAAATTATTGAGTTTGTCAACTAAATCCATATTATTCTTGATATTAGAGTTAGAAATGTTGCCAACTAGGGGATTTAGTAAAGAAACTAATCATTTAGATAATTTATAAGAGATTGACCCAACTGAGCTAATGATGGGTCTTGCTAATAATAATAATAATTTACGGTTTATTGAAAGAACTTGGCAGCCAGAAGGCTGAAAATAAACAGGTGCATATTTGGGGAATGGGTTTCGAATTACAAATAATATACAAGTAACATAAGTGATATAAATAAGATATATAATAACTAGATGGGGAAAAGCTCAAACTACAGTGCATTTCAACATAGTGACAGTGCAAGGAGTAGTGTTTACTGGGAGTGAATACACTGGTCTATTACAAGTTATTGATAATTTTTACAATGGTTGGGACTGGGCTGTTCTTATAGCGATCAGTTCGAGCACGTATGGGCTGGATGCGGTTGTGGTGTTGAACAGCAATTCTCGGGCTAGGGATCTCAGGTGGTAGTAGGAGCCGGTGTCGAGGATGGTGTAGAAGCTTCTTACCAAATTTGCAGATGAGGTCGTGGTGATGGTCAGTGAGATTCGAAAGGGTCAGTGTGTTGAGCGCTTCTTGATATGTGGAGTAGGAAGGGGAGAGGATAATCTTGCATGCCCTCTTTTGCACTTTTTCTAGGTGTTTACGTTGTGTGGCATTTAGGGAGGAAGACCAGGTGGGGGAGGCATAGGTGAGCTTGGGAAGTATGAATGTTGTGTAAACACTGAGGAGCTCGGGTGCAGGAACTCCGAGGGACTTGAGTCGGCGGAGGAGGTGGAGACGAAAACTGGAGGATTTGACAACTTCACTGACGTGTGGTTTCCAATTTAGTTTGTTGTCTATGGTGACGCCGAGGAGCTTCGTGGAATCTACAACCTGGAGTGTGTTCGGACCTAGAGTAATGGAAGGAGGTGGGACAATGTCGGAGGAGAGGTTGATGTGCATAACCATGGTCTTGGTATGGTTGATGGTGACATGGTTGTTGGTGGCCCAGTTTTGGAGACTGTTTAATAAATCCTTAAGGGCGGTATAGTTGGGAGCAGAATTGTTGACGCTGATCCCAATGGTGGAGTCGTCGACATATTTCCAGCGAGCAGGGGTTTCTCTTAGGGCATCATTGATGAGCATAAGGAAGCAGAGTGGTCCCATCTTGGTGCCTTGGGGGACGCCACAGGTGAGTGACTGAAAGGTGGAGACAGCCCCTCGGAAGCGTACAGCTTGGCGTCGGTCACTGAGGAAGTCTGTAAGCCATGGTATAAGACTTCTCCGAAGCCCGAGGTCAATAGCTTTGTTGATGATTATATTGTGGTCGACTAGGTCGAATGCTTTAGTGAAATCAATGAAGGCGACAGCTACAGACGTTTTTCGTTTCTCGAGATGGCGGTATATGTAATCGAGAAAGCTGACAAGACAGTGAGTGGTGGAGGAAGTTTTCATTGCCAAATTGCTGAGGGTCTATGACTCCTGCAATATCAGCATAAGCCCAGTCGAACACAAAACTTTCACAGATTAGGCTGGGTATTGGGGTGATTGCAATAGGTCGTAGCTGATTTAAGGATTGTGGGCTGGTTGACTTGGGCACTGGTGATACATAAGAGGTCTTCCAGTCAGCTGGGCATCTGGCTTGACTGAGAGAAGCATTGATGATGGAGCATAGGGGTTTAGCAAGCTCCGGGGAGAACTCCTTGAAGAGTTTCATTGGTAAGTCAATGGGGGTGGTAGAGCGTTTTAATTTTAGTTTGTCCAGGCGTTTTGCTACTTCAAATTCTTCTACTAAGTCAGTGGGAAGGGGGGCTGGTAGGTAAGCAGGGAGAGTGGTTGTGTCAAGCCGGGGGAGCGTCTGGCATATAGTAGCGAAATGGTTATTTGTTTGCTCAGCTGCGTCAATATTAGTGAGATGGCTAAGGAAGGGGAGGGGGTGTGTCTTATTGTTTAGTCCACTGAGTTCTTTAAGCTTACCATACCATTGACTGATGTTGGTCTGCTTCAGGTGTTGTAATTTGGTTGGGTAGTGGGACTTCTTTGCAGTGCGTATTTCGCGGATGACTCGGTTGCGAAGGGACCTGTAGCGGATGTGGTCATTGAGATGAAAGGCTCTGTCTCTCTGTTGCATAAGTCTTTTGATCCGAGGTGTGATCCAGGGCAAGTCAGCTGGGTGAGATCTGACGGACTTCTCGGGGAAGAAGTGGTGGTGAGCTTCCGTGGTGGTGTTGGTATAATTTATCCATTTGGTTTCCACGTCATCCACGCTAAGTACTTCAGTCCAGGGATGGTGAACTATCCACTGCCCGAAGAGGCGCACTGCAGAGTCAGTAATCGGCCTGTAGGTCTTGATGTAGGGTCTCTGTACTTGAGTGGGAGTGGTAGCTGGGGACCAGAGCACTGATAAGTGTGTGCTACACCCGATAGGAGGCATTGGTTGAGGTGGTTGGTACTGGTCCGCTAAGTCAGTTAAGATAAGGTCAAGGATATTTTGACCGTGTGTGGGGAAGGTCACAACTTGTGATAGTGATAGCTGGTCCTGGATATCAGTGGTGTCAATTTCATTATAATCCCCACATAATGCTGGGTTATTAGGCTTGTGGGTCTTGATTACACCGTACATGTATGGCAGTGGAGGGGACGTTGAAGTAAGATGTTTAATGAGAGTAGCTTTGCCTCTCAATAGAGACTTCAGTTTCTTGTTGAACTGGGTGTTAAATGTGTTGAGAGGATTATTTATGTAGTAGTATCACATAAAAGGTCATTAAGAAGATTTGTAACCAGGTGAGAAGGTTGGGTCACCTTACCCTCTGACCTGACTACCGACCGTTGCGGTGCTTTTTAAAGATTAGTAGGGTCATTACCTAATACCTGACCATTGTGGACCTGATCTCACCCTCCTCTGTATATATACACCTTTTTTGTACTTCTCCTTAGTCTGTACTCACCCCTGAAGATGTGAATTACACGAAAGCGCTTGGGAACTTCGTGTTTTCTTCTTTCCTTGTGGTTATCAGCATGTATATATATATATATATATTTAACAAACTTAACAACCACAGCCAGGTTTCGGATGATTCTTACATAAGTCTTTTGTATTAGTGTTGCAAACTTCAAATCGCTTGGATGCCTTCTATAAAATCTTGGTATATACTTACATCTCTTCTCCTTGATACCTTGATTGTTACACTCTAAAATAACGTGATTTTCATCTCCAATTACATTGTAACCACATTTAATACATTTTCTCTCTTCTCTAAATTTACAAAAGATTGATCTGAGTTTTTTGGGGGGAAACCTTATTAAATATTATTCCAACTTGAGAACAGTTTTATAAGTGACATACCTACTACCTGATGATGCACTATGCAGGTTAACATGCCATTGAGCAATTACTTATCTTTCAATTTTCTTTCCTTTTTTTTACCATACGGAATTATGTTGGCCTTGCATCACCCATATACCTGCACAGTAAGTGGCGTACCGCATTTATTTAGTACAGATGTAATTTGGTTCTACCATGAAGAAATGAATCAACCCTTTTCTTTTCACTTTCCAAAACACTGACACACACAAAATATAGCGCAGTTTGTTCTGTTTGCCATTTATTGTATTAATCTTGTCCAGTATCTTACCATCCCACGTTATATATATATACATATATATATATATATATATATATATATATATATATATATATATATATATATATATATATATATATATATATATATATATATATATATATATATATATATATATATATATATATATATATATAGAGAGAGAGAGAGAGTAGATGGCATATACAGTATACTATATATATATATATATATATATATATATATATATATATATATATATATATATATATATATATATATATATATATATATATAATCAACGACCTCACCAGCAAGGAATCGTGTTATATGGACTAAAATGAAGTATATATATATATATATATATATATATATATATATATATATATATATATATATATATATATATATATATATATATATACTGTATGTGCCATCTACCTAATTCTCTATATACTGTAGTACAACATAAGATGTATTTTTATTAGCCTTAAATACATGTTTTATGAATTTTAAACGAAGATTTTTCTAATTCCTTATAGATATTATATCCTCACACCTCGTCATAATTGGTAATACTGTACTGTATTATTGCATCAAAAAGTTCAAGCTGCAAGGCAAATACATGGGTTTTTTGCTTGTGTACATAAGTCATGTTGATTTTTTTAAATACGCCATCATTTTATAGTTCAACAAAACACCTAGATATTTATATTCATGAACAATTTCAATTTGTTCTCCTTTAGACATAAAATTATATATTTCAGCTGCACATTTCTTTCTTTCTTTCTTCCAAATACAGCTGTACCTTTGTTTTGTTTTTAATGTTTATTTCTGACTTCCGTACCATTCTATACTATGTTCATCCATATCCATAAGAACATTCACAATACCTTTCTCACTATTGGCCAGGAAAACAGTGTCATTCTGCATACATTAGAACTGTATTGTACTTATGTACTATAAATTTCAACGTATTATTTAACCATTCTTTCATTAAACTTAAATATTCACAATTTATTTCCATCAAGATCTCTTCGAGATCATTAACGAGATGGTTCGTGTTGTGGTGCCTATTACAGGGTTCTGGTACCTCACACACACAAACGCGTAACTTCAGTACGCGGAGAGTCTCATTTTATCTCTATCTCAAAGTTCTACTCAACGTCCTGTGGCACACTAATAAACTTTCAACATTTGTAAGCACCTTTTTATGTATTGTTCTTTTGTACATTATTTTATATAATCGTGATAGTGCGAGTGTCTGCACGAGGGATAGATTACAAGTTGATAAGAAGGGATAAAAGACGTCCGGTCAGAGGAACTACACTATTGTACATAACAGCCAACAACAATACCAACAACAAACTGCACCTTTACAGTTTTATACAATACGACACATCGGACCAAGAATTCTGAACAACACTTATTTACTAGGGTGGTCCCTGTTAATTTCTCTGTATTAACTACACGTGATATACAGAATCATCCTATTGGTTACACAATTCATCACGCAGTCAGAAGTACCAACCTTACCAAATGAACATGGCCTCAGTCAGTGATTGTTGTGAAGGCCGTCAGAATCCAGAGGGCAGAAAATGATCTTGTTGAATGTACTGTTCTTTCACTTCAATAGTGCGTTTACAGGGACTCGTCGTGTAAATATTCCACAAATCATCTTTGAGATATTTGTTTTAATGTTGTTTTAATTTGATTCTATAATATATTTACTTGTGCGAGTTTCTTTCTATCGAATGTAAACAAACACAGATCTGACACAGTGCGCAAAACCTAACGATCCCCTGTAAACGCACTGGTGAAGGGGACTGTACAGTCACAATCCAAAGTTTCGACACCCCCCCCCCTGGCTGGGTGTTCGCCGAGGCCAGGGTTGAGGTAAGGCTGGGTGATCGGACGCAGACTAGTTCAGCAATTTTACATTTTAAATTCAGTGAATTGTTCATTAGTGTGATTTTTTTTTTCTAGTAGGTCATTGTCCGCACAACCTTCTTCTTGGCAGTAACCAGGGGTTTTGTTTTTGTGGTGCCGGAGGCCCCCTATAGTTCATGGCAGTGAACCGAGTGTTGGTAAACAAGATAATAATAGATTTCTTTCATTGCTGCAAGAGTGACTGACTGATGACCGTTGTCGCAAAAATTATCGCGAATTATGTACAAATAATTTTAAATAAATCTCTAGTTATTCCGACAAGGAAACAAAATAAATGTATAAATATGCCTTGAAATGACTAAGATATTTAAGGAAACTTATTTGGCAGCAAGAGAAAATTTATATCTTCTAAACTAAGCTTTGCATAAATACCAAATTTAATAAAATCTTACTGCTTAATCTAATTATAAGTTTGTCGAATAAAAACATATAACTTTTAGCTTAGAAGGTAAATAAAATAAAGCCCAAGATATTTCCTGCGAATACACTTTTGGAGAGCGCGGCCTTGAAGCGACAGAAGGTCACCTGAGAGTCTTGAGCAATGACACTGATTGGGTAAGGACGTGCTCCAGTGCTAGAGACCAGAATCAACAAACCCCTAGGCCTAGATGTTCTAGAAGCGTCTCTCAACTAAATATTGCAGCAAATCGGTTTTATTTTTATTGTGCAGCTGAAGACTTAGTATACATCATGTCGTGACCTTTAAGAAGCCAACGTAGTCCAAATGATTCTCTGATCACCTTACATGTATACAAGCTAAGGAACCCTTTTTTACTTGTTTTATTTTAGAGTTTTATTTAGACCATCAAAACTGGCTGGGTAAAATTCTCGTTTCGGTCAGAATCATTCAAAGCGTCAAAAACCACCGGAAAAACATATTTTCAATTAAACCTAACCTAACCGAACTTAACCTAAAATTTGCCGGATGACCGAAACTATAATAATATCCCTCGTGCCAATATGCAAGGACAATCCAGTTGGGACGATGTACAGTATACGTAATCTCAAGTTATAATGTTTCGAGGCGTCGTACAACATCAGACGCCATAAACGGTTATAACTTGGTATAAATTTTACAATCCCTTTGTAAAACACTTATACCAGGATATACCATTGAATTAGGGCATAGACTACTCCTATTATTTTAACTAAACAGCAATCATAGTTTATTCCAGATTTTGCTAGTGCTACACTAGCTGTGATGGAGTAGGGTTTGTAGAGAGGATAATGGAAAATCAAGATATATATGCTGATAACCACAAGGAAAGAAGAAAACACGAAGATGTGAATTACACGAAAGCGCTTGGGAACTTCGTGTTTTCTTCTTTCCTTGTGGTTATCAGCATATACCTGGATCACGCGCACCTACAGTGATTTACTTGCATATATATATATATATATATATATATTTCATGTAAATCCACAATGAAAACGTGGATAAGATAAATCTTGATAAAATCACACGGGAAAATGGAAACAACGGAGTACCTTAGCTTTCGTCTTTATTCAAGACAACTGGATTACATGGACAGAGAGAGGCTTAAATATACAGGGTGACCTTAAAAACAGGAGGTCAGGTCATAATGATGACATCCACTAATCCACACACCAACACACACGTAGAGGAGCTTAAGAGAAGGGTGGTGACGTGACTAACCAGGTCAGGTCAGAAAAAAGGACCCACAAAATAACTATCCTACATCTAGATCAAAGGTTTTCAAAGCATTTTTAACCTTGGGCCACTGACAAATAAATTTATGTAACATATTATCAGTTTTGAACTGACCATCACTAAGGTTTATTGATTTTAATTCCTTAATCAAACTAGCTTCAACCAGAAGTCTTTCTGTGACACAAGATGATTTGAATACTTCTAAGCATTTTTCCCAAGCAATGGGGTGATTATTATTCCTAACATGAACGAACAAGGCACTGCTTTCAGATGCAGTTTTGATATTATACTTATGTTGTTTGATTCTGAGCTGCAGAGTTTTTCCTGTCTGACCTACATAATTACAATTACATTTGCTACATGGAATACAATAAACACTTCCATTTACATTCAAACTAGGGCTATTCCTTATTAACATATTGGTAATGGTTGAGTCATACTTGAAAACAACATTAATATTTAGAAGCTTGAGGGACCGAACTAACGGGACAAATTCATTACGATAGGGCAGAGTCAAAATATTCTTAAGTGTAGGAACTTGTCTAGTTTGAGAGGAATGAAAGGATTTTTTAGCCCTTTTAAAACAACGATCAACAAACACAGAAGGGTACCCGAGTTTCTGTGCAATAGAACGAATGTGTTTCAATTCATCGTCAATAAATTCAGAGTCACAAATACGCAGACATCTTAAAAACATAGCAGAAAAAACTGACATTTTGGTAGACTCAAGGTGATTCGATAAAAAGTGAATGAAACTGTCTACCTGTGTGGGCTTTCTATATACCTTAAATTTATAGTTTTGGCCATTTCTCATGATAAGCATATCAAGAAATGGAAGGGATTCATTTATTTCTCTTTCAATTTTGAACGTGATACTAGGGACAATATCATTAAGCTTGTCTAAAAATTCCAATGGGTCACTGTTTCTAGGCCAAAGACAAAGAACATCATCAACATATCTGTACCATGGAGGAATAAAGTCCACTAAATTGGGTAGTAATCTAGACTCAAAAAACTCCATATAAATACAGGCAAATATATGTATATATATATATATATATATATATATATATATATATATATATATATATATATATATATATATATATATATATATATATATATATATATATATATATATATATATATACATACATGATAATTTCCGATAAAACGGTTTTGATGGTACAATAAAAGCAGGTACTGTAAATATAGTAGGTATTACAAGAAATATATATACTTAGACAATAGATATTTTTTAAGAGACGATTTAAAGGAAGGGAGCGTAGTCTTTGCTCTGATGGGTGGGGGTAAGTTGTTCCACACCTTCACACCGTGATATTTTATGGAGGTCTGGGACTGAAAGGAGGGCATGGGGAATAGTCTTAGTAGCTCTCGGTGCCTTAAGTTGTATCTTTGATTATTCCGGAACTGGAAATAATTATTGTCAAGCAAGTGATTGATATAATTGTAAACACAGAGGGCACAGCAGTAGGTGTTAATATCTTCGAATTTTAACATTTTCAATTTAGCAAATTTTTCGTTTGTGTGATCTGTTTTTGTATTTTTCAAGTAGGTCATTGTCCGTACAACTATCTTTTGTGCAATAACCAGGGATTGTGTTTTTGAAGAGCCAGAGGCCCCCCATAGTGTGTGACAGTGTATCAGGTGTTGGTAAACAAGATCATGATAGATTTCTTTCATTGCTGTGAGAGTGAGTGACTATCGAGTGTGATACATGATACTGCACTGTTTATTGACTTTACTGTGAATGGCTTGAATGTGGTTTCTCCAGTTAAGTTTCTCATCAACAATAACTCCGAAGAATTTAGTATTTTGTTTGCGTTTGAGGACTGTATTACCAAGGTACAGGGGGTCCAAGTCTGGGGGTAAGTTTTTTCCTTCTGTGAAAGATCGTGTTGTGGGTTTTCTCAAGGTTTAAGGTCAGTTTATTACGTATTACCCAGGTCCTGACTTTAGTCAATTCCGTGTTCATAGTTCTCATCAAGGAATGGAGGTCTGAGTTGCTGGCATAGAGATTACTATCGTCTGCTAATACGTTGTATTTTATGAGTGTGCTCGCATGGACTATGTCGTTTATGTACAACAAAAACGGTACTGTACCGAGAATGGAACCTTGGGGATCCCATACAAGATTGGTGAGGAGTCAGATTGGTGATTATTATAGCAGACATACTGCATCCTGTTGAACAGATATGAGGTAAACCAATTGTGAGACAGGCCCCTAACGCCGTAATGTTCAAGGTTTGAAAGGAGGATGGTGTGGTCGACAGTATCGAAGGCTTTAGAGAGGTCCAAGAATATACTGACTGTGAACTGACTGACATCAAAGGAATTTAAGAGTCATTAGTAAAGGATAGCAGAGCACTGCCAGTCGACTTTCTAGCTCTAAATCCAAACTGGGAGTCTGTAAAGATGTTATTGGCATTGCAGAAGGAATTTAGTCTACTACACACTAGCTTCTCCAGTATCTTACTCAAGACTGGGAGTACTGATATGGGGCGATAATTCTTGAAGAGACCTTTGTCCCCAGATTTTTTATATGCTGGGTGAAGTTTAGCAATTTTCAGTTTATCCGGAAAGACACCACTAGTGAAGGAGGAGTTACAAATGTGTAGGAGAACAGGTAGTAATAAGTGGGCTACTTTCTTAATGATGCTCATTGGTATATTGTCTTTGCCTGCAGCTGCATCTTTGGACATTTTTATGATGGCCAGTAATTCATCTGCTGTGACAGGGAATAAGAACAGCTCATTTTGCTGTCTGTTTTGCAGGTAGGCTCTAAATTCCTCATGGTGATCAGGGATGCTCTCTGCAAGATTTTTGCCAACATTAATAAAATATTCATTGAAGTGGTTGGCAATGGGGGAGGGTTCCGTTACAACTGAATCATTTATCATAAAAGCTCAGTGAGGGGCTGAAGGCTGAGTGTTCCTGTTCTGAATAGAGTTTATGACATTCCAGGTTTTCTTACCGTCGCCTGATGCTGACTGGAGCTTATTTGTATAATAGCTACGTCTGGCATTTCTAACTGCTTGAGTTACTCTATTTCTGCTACTTCGGTAAGCATCACCGAAAGTTATGGGTGTTACGACCCTTGGCCTCTTAGATTGTAACAATCACAAATTCAACTTCTCTTTGTTTTATAGGTCCTAGGAATAGGTCCCACCAAAATTATCACCTCATTACTATGGGGTATATTGAAATTCATGAAGTAGGTTTAATTACAGAATATATTAACAAATAAAACATATATATCAGTATGTACAAAAATAAACAAATACAAATGACTCAACCGAGTGACAAAATAATGAACATAAAAGTAAAGATTAAACCCTTATTTAGTCTAGAAACTACCATGAACAACGTGGTCTATCCACCACACGAAACCTCATAAATAACAAGTTATTTTCCGTGGAACTCTAAAATATGATTAACAATAATCTTTCACAAATAATACTTTACTTGGTGTTATAAAAGTCGAGCAAGGTTTACACGTTATACCACTAGAAATATACTGTACAATAAGAAAGAAGATACTCTGTACTTAACTTATCACTGCCGTCCCAATACTGCTGTCACGCGGCTTGGGATGTAAACAAAGCGAGCAGAAATGACGTGATAAACAAAAGACGTTCACGTTGCAAATCCACAACCAAAGATTGAACTCTCACTCGTAACATGAGTCTTTTTGCAAATTTCCTTTGGAGTTTGTGTTTTTCATTTCTCATTATCTTAATTTCGCTTGTGATATAGGGTTTAGAAATGGATACAATTTTCACTGACTTAGTCTTGAGTGGGAAGCATTTATCAAAGCAAGCATTGAAGATGCAAGAGAAGTTGCAGCTGTTCACATTAGGGTTGTCGGAGGCATAGACAAGATCCCAGTTAGCATTCATTAGGTTGTTTTCAAAAAGGAGCGTGTTGTCGGTGCAGTAGTCTCTGTATTGTATTGAGACTCTACTGGACCTTTCAGGTCTTGTGGCTGTTTTATACATGGCAAAAACTGGAAAGTGATCTGAGATATTGTTATAAATAATTCCACTTGCAAGATTGTTAGGAGTGTTGTTAGTCCAGATATGATTTATCACAGTGGGTTTGGTTATAGTGTTGAAGAAGAGTTTAGAATGACAGGTAGCAAGGTCTAATACTGAGGTGTCGGTTTCTGATTTTAATAGATCAAGGTTGAAATCTCCTGTAATGTAGCAACGTGTCCTCTCTGAACTTATGATAGTGATAAGCTCCGAAAATTTATAAAGAAAATTCCGTACATTAGTGCGGGGTCTTCTGTAGATTACTCCTACGAGGATCTTCCGTGTGTCATTACGTAATTCAATGAAAACACTCCATGTACTCCTCCTGAACCTTTAAATCATCTCTTACAGAAGTGTTATACTTCATATCAACATATAGGGCGACACCACCACTGTGTCGTGACGTGTTGTCGCAGTGTCTATTATAATTAGGAATGTTATACAAATATTCAATATCGTTATTGAGTTTGGTCTCACAGAACCCAAGTACATCAAATTTGTGGGTAATAGAAGATAAACACTGATCTAAAGAGGTATCTAGATGAAGGGGAATACTGCTGAAGTTATGGCTAATCAAGGAGAAGGAATGAGGTACAGTAGTAGGAGACTAGAACTAAACTCGGGGTAGTCAGGAAAGTAATAGTTACAGTTGGAGTTGGTGCACCCCGGTGAGTTTTGTAGAAAGGCATCAGGATCGATATGAGGGAGTATTGTGTCGACACCATGGGTAAATGGGGTGTAACACATACGATCTAGCACATCTAAGGGAATAACACTAGCATCACCATTGTGGGAACAATGATACTCAGGGTCACTGAGGTGTGAAAAAGGAAGATTTATGAAAATTATAATAGTGGGGGGTAAAATACTCACAAGTGCTACAGCCAACAGAATTAGGATGACCGGTACTGTTGAGAGTGATTCCCAGATAGAATGGGAGGTGCGCCTGTCACTCGGTTTTGAGGGTTGCTGGCTTCCACCACAGAGGGTAGATGTGTAGTACTCGAGTTGGCCGGCAGGGGGGAAACTCCTCAGGTGATAGCGACAGTGGCTGGTTCCCCCCTCAGTGGGGAGGGGGTTCTCGGGGGGCTTGGGGGGGTTGGTAAAGGGGGTGGGTGAGTGGGCGGGTGTCCACTTAACCGATCCCTTGCAACAAGGGTTTTATGACTGAACGTCACATGTTTCCCTTGTTTCCTGGCTTCTTTAAACTGGTCCATTTGCTGTAGACGGGCCTTAGTCGTACCTGGGCAGAGATCCTCGTTGACGAAGATAGTGGTGCCTTTCAGTTTATTGCGTTGATAAAACACTTTGTCACGGTCAGAGGGGGATGAGAATTTCGTTATGATGTCGCGAGGGCGGGAGGAATTGGGTTTCCCAACGCGTTGAACACGGTCAAACTTTACTTGAGGAAGTTTAAAATGTTCATTCAACAGGCGAGAAATTTTGCGTTGGGATGACTCCCAGTTCTCGTGGATATCTTCAGGGATACCGGCAATCCTGAGGTTGTTTCGCCGTCCTATGTCATCCACATAATCCACCCGGTCTGCTGTTGTCGTTAGTTTCGTTTTGAGGTTGGAATTCTCCTCACTCAGATGTTGAACTTGGGTCTTGAGTGTTCGGTTTTCTTCAGCTTCATCGTTCAACTTTGCTTGTAAGTCACTTATTTCCCCTTGCGATAATTCCAAGCTTCTTTTAATCTCACTTAGCTGGTCAGTGAGACGCCGGTCAGCTTCTTCTAGCTTCCTGGTGGTCTCCTTATTCATTTGTTGTATGATGTCCTGTATGAGAGTCCGTTGGACATCAGTCAGCTGTTGTTTCGTGAAATTTGAATGTTTGATACTAGCAGCCAACTTAGACATATTGGAGCAAGTGAGAGCTGAGTTGCTGGTCTAGTTGCGTGGTCAGCTGGGTGGCCTGGTGGGACGGTAGGGGAGGGTGGACGGTGGTGGTGGACAGGGCTCAGATTACAAGCCGTGGCACTGAGGGGAGCTTGGAGGGCCTACACCTCTCTTGGTAGACACAGATTCACCAGTAAATTGACAAATATATTTACTTAGGGGGATCAAAGATATATATTGTACTGGTCACGACACTTACTAGTCACTCACGTAACAGATTTCCTAGAAATCAGACTGGGTACTCCTGGAAAGACCCTGTTTTTCGACGAAAAACACGGAGCTCCCACACATACGTCCCACTACCTCTTGGAACCACGGTGGTGGTGGTGTGAGGCTGGTGGTAGTGGTAGTGTGAGGCTGGTGGTGGTGGTAGTGGTAGTGCGAGGCTGATGGTGGTGGTAGTGGTAGTGTGAAGGTGGTGTTGATGTGAGGGAGGTGGTGGTGTGTGAGGGTGGTGGTGATATGCGGGGTGTGAGGCTGGTGGTGGCGTGAAGATAATGGTGGTGAGAAGGTGGTGGTAATGTAAGGCTGGTGTGAGGGTAGTGTAGTTATCAGTCCAGAAGGTCGTCACACAGTAGCTATCACCTGAGGCCGAGGCAGGGCAGCCACATGTTAGTCACCAAATAGAACACAATAATATATTACAAAAATGCGCATTGAGCGGTGTTATTTCTGCTCCAGCAAAGTCTACCCAGGCCACGGGATTCAATTTGTGAGGAATGATTCGAAGGTTAGTGACTATTAAATATTTATACAGTATGTACAGGTAGTGTAGGGAGCCTCATGGTCGTCTTGACCAGAACAACAGGTGTACAGGAGAGGAATTTGTTAAGATTCGGAAGAGGACGTGAAGCTGCAGGGTCATCACAAGGTTATCACTCAGTAGTTATCAGTCCACCATCTTCCTCACCTACATGGCCATCTACCTACCACCATAATACTTGCCTACCTGGCCATCCTATGCACCTCATATTCTTAGGTGCGAGTGTGTTGGCCTCGTGCAGGAGAGACACCCCCCCCCCTCCTCCCCCCAGCCAGAGCCTCATGTGTTAGCGAGCCAGTATAGGCCAGCCTCGTTATAGTGACTTGTTTAACTTGTCTCGACCCGCGCTTCAATGACCTCCTTTCTAACCTGACTGACCTTGGTGTTGTGAACAAAATTTTAATAGATTTTATGATCAGGGATGAAGTGAGCAATATTATGATCAGGGATGGTGAAGTGAACAATATTATGATCAGGGATGGTGAAGTGAACAATATTATGATCAGGGATGGTGAAGTGAACAATATTATGATCAGGGATGGTGAAGTGAACAATATTATGATTGATATTACGTGAATTGTCGTTGTGGTTAAGAAAATCAAACGAATTAGTTTACAATGGCAAGAAATGGAATAGTTTTAACCCACTTGTATAAAGATAAACTGCGCTATATTACCCCCTCCCCTTTATGTTTGTATCAGAGTAGCGTCCTCATATCGGAGGGTTGTTGACCACAGTCCTCCACTCTAAATTTACTCAGGCTGTTCTTACCAATCCCCTTTAGGTTTTGTATCTCTCTGGGGACCGAGTTTTTAATTTCATTCATCCATCCCAGGCCTTGGCCCTCTTACCCTCAACTTTACCCATTAATATTTCTGTTATTATTCTTTATTCCTTAATTATATTACGAGCGTATCTCATTTTTCTTTTTCTGTGCAATTCTGTTCATTTGCTAATCTTAGTACCGGGTACTTCTTCATTTGTTTTCTGTCAGTGCAGCTTATTCTTTGTATTACACCTATAACATTACATTTCAAAAACTTTAAACCTCTTTCGGCTGTCTACTGAAAGTGTTCATGTTTCTGACCCAAACATCAGTCCTTGTCATATAAAGCCTTTCAGCAGCCCTTTTCTCAAATTGAATTTAATGTCCCTTTTGATTTGATCTTTTATATTATTAAATGCTGTTTTGCTTGCCCTATTTTTTTTCTTCCGTACATCTACCATCACAGCTAATGTTACTTCCCAAATACACCAAAAATGTCCATTTGTTGCCTACCATAATTTTTATTTTAGGATTTATTTCCAATTTGGAAACAACCATTACCTGCATTTTCGCCTTTCAACTAATCTGTTTACGAGTTTTTGTAATGCCTCTTCATAAGAACATAAGAACATAAGAATGGAGGAAACTGCAGCGGGCCCATTGGCCCATACTGGGCAGTCCCGTTTACAACCAACCCCTATTGCTCATATGAGCATCCAACCTATGTTTGAAGCAATTCAGCGTATTCGAGTTAATGATGATATTTGGTAACTTGTTCCATTCATCCACTACTCTGTTTCCAAACCAGTGTTTACCTATTTCACGCCTAAATCTAAATTTGTCTAATTTAAAACCATTGTTACGAGTTCGCTCCTGGTTGGATAATTTGAGTACCTTTGTAATGTCCCCTTTGTTTAGCCCTGTCTTCCACTTATACACCTCTATCAGGTCGCCCCTCGCTCTACGTCTCTCGAGGGAGTGCAAATTAAGGTGCTTTAACCTGTCTCTATACTCAAGGTTCCTAATGCCCGGGATTAGTCTTGTCATTCTCCTCTGAATTCTTTCCAAGGATTCTATATCCATTCTGTAATACGGTGACCAGAACTGAACTGCGTAATCCAGGTGTGGTCTCACAAGAGCAAGATACAGTTTTAGGATGACCTCGCTAGTCTTGTAACTAACACTCCTTTGTATGAACCCAAGTACTTTATTAGCCTTGTTACGAGCAAAAACACATTGTTTACTTGGCTTAAGGTTCCTACTTATCATTACTCCTAAATCTCTCTCGCAGTCGGATTTCTCTATGGCATCGTTGTTCATCTGGTATCTGGTTTCCCTGTTTACATCTCCTATACTGAGTACTTTACATTTGTCCACGTTGAATTTCATCTGCCATTTTTCAGACCATTCGAAAAATTTGTTTAGATCTTCCTGTAGTTTTGCGGAGTCCTCGTCAGATTTAATAACACGTCCTATTTTAGTGTCATCAGCAAATTTGCTTATGTTGCTGTCTATGCCGATATCTATGTCGTTTATGTATATAATAAATAATAATGGTCCAAGTACTGAGCCTTGGGGAACTCCACTAGTGACGTTGCTCCAATGGGACTTAGTACCGTTAATGCTCACTCGCTGTTTCCTGTCCTGTAACCACGCCCTAATCCATTTAAGGATATCACCTTTGATGCCATGAGCTTCTACCTTTCTAATTAGTCTTTCGTGGGGGACTCTGTCGAAGGCTTTGCTAAAGTCGAGATATACCACATCATAATTGTGCCCCTCGTCCACCGATTCGAAAACTGATGAAAAGAATGTTAATAGATTAGTTAGGCAAGAACGTCCGCTTGTGAAGCCATGCTGGGAATCATTGATCAATCCGTGCTTCTCCAGGTGATTTCGAATAGAGTTTGAAATGATTGCTTCCAGTAATTTGCCTACTATTGATGTTAGACTGATTGGGCGGTAGTTAGAGGATAGTGATCTATCCCCCTTCTTGAAAATCGGTATTACATTCACTATCCTCCAGGATTCTGGTACTACACCTGTTTTTAAGGACATGTTAAACAACTTTGCTAAGGGCATACTAAGCTCTTCCTTACATTCCTTTAATACTCTGGCAAATATCTCATCGGGACCAGGTGACTTATTAGGCTTTAGTTTGTCTATTTGCTTACTAACATCGTTACTAGCCACTACTATCTCACTTAATTTGTTTTCTTCACTATCTCTGAATAGAGTCGGTGCCTCGGGTATCATGTTTAGATTTTCGGTGGTGAAAACTGTTGAAAAATATTTATTCAAATTATTGCTCATTTCTCCGTCGTTATCAGTGAGCTCGCCGGAGTCTGACCGTATTGGTCCAATCTTTTCTCGTGTTTTAGTTTGATACATTTGGTAGAATCCTTTGGGGTTTGTCTTCGCCTCCCTTGCTATCCTTACCTCATTATTCCTCTTTGCTTTCCTTATCTCGGTTTTAACTCTACTCGCCAATACCCTATAATAGTCCCGGAGGTGAATTTCGCCACGATTTATCCTACCTATAGCCTTCCTTTGGCCAATGATGTTCTTTAAATAATTATTTATCCATTTAGAGTCATTGTTGTCTGATCTGAGTTTTTTGTATGGTATGTTCTTCCTTTGTGCATTAAGTAACTCACTATTTAAATTATCGTGGAACTCGGCAATCTCAGATCTCGTTATCAGGTCGGTGTCATCTGTGAGGTTCACGGCCAAGCGCGACACCCCCTCTCTCAGCTGCCTCTTTAAACTGTCAAAGTTTGCCCTTCTGAAATCTGGTACTTTAGAGGAATTTTCCTTACGTCTGCCCTGAAAATCTAACTGGAATCGAATTTCTTTGTGATCGCTGTTTGCAAGTTCGTTCCCTACCTCGACATTGCTAATGAGGTTTTCTCTGTTCGTCAGAACTAAATCCAGTATATTATTACCCCGTGTGGGTTCGGTTATATGTTGACTTAGGAAACAGTCCTGGATCGTCTCGAGAAAATCCTCTGATTCTGAGTTACCCGTAAGGACAGTCCAATCTATTTGGCCAAGGTTAAAGTCGCCTACTATACAGACTTTGTTGTGTATGGAAGCCCTGCGCATTTCATCCCAGATAAGTCGCTCATTGACGCTATCAAGATTGGGGGGTCTATATATTACCCCTGTGATTAATTTTTCCCGACCGTCGCTTAATTCTATCCAAATTGTTTCTGTATTCCTCAGTTTTTATTTCCTTATTTATTTCACACTTCAGATTATCCCTAACATAGATTGCTACTCCGCCTCCTTTCCTGGTCTGCCTATCGGTATGGAACAGTTTGTAACCCGCAATTTGGTATTCGACTGGTAATTCACGTGTGTCTAGGTTGATCCATGTTTCAGTGAATGCAATTATATCGATTTCTTCGGTACATACCAAGGCCTTAATATCATCCATTTTGTTTCTCATACTTCTACTGTTCGCGTAGTATACATTTAAGTTAGTCGTGTTCTGAGTCCTTCCCTTACCGCTTAGTTTTAAACTCCCTGTCTAATTTAGTTTTGTCATCATTCCTAACACTATTTCCCTGTAATCTTTCGCCTTGTTTACCCGCTCCCACTGCAGTCTCCTCCACCCCCGTGCTCCTATGTTCTCTTAGCAGTTTAAAGACTTCGATATCTTTTGAACTGCCCCCTCTAGAGCCCCAGCCAGGGTTGCTACTCCATCCCTAGACAGGTGCACCCCATCCCTAGCATAAAGGTCCCTTCTGCCATAGAAGTTGTCCCAGTTGTCAATGAATGGGACTGATATTGACTTGCAATATCTGTCAAGACGGTCGTTAACACCAACTGCCCTTGACAACCATTCACTGCCAACTCTCCTTCTCGGCAGGACACCGCATATGATAGGGATCCCTCCCTTTGTCCTAATACGATCTATGGCTGCCTTGAACTTATCAAGAAGTTCCTCGCTCCTACACCGGCCAATATCATTGCCTCCTGCACTGAGGCAGATAATGGGTTTGTTCCCATTACCAGACAAGATATTGTCCATCCTGTCAACTATATCCCCCACCCCAGCTCCTGGCAAACACACCCTCATCCTATTTTTGTTTTTACCACAAAAGGCCCTGTCCATGTACCTTACCTGTGAGTCACCAACAATCAAAGTTTTTATACCTTCCTTGTCATCCCTGCCCCTGACTGTACTAACGTCCAATTCGTCTATCAAGGGACTGAACGGGTTGGTACACTTAGCTGTTGTTGTCGTTGTTGTCATATCCTTTGAGTGCTTCTTGACCACCAGCTTGGTCCTCCCACTACTCACGACTTTCCACTCGTTTGATTTTTCGTCAGACACTGGCTTTACTCGTCCAGCCTCTCCTTTTAACTTCGCCAGCTCTTTCCTTAATTTCAGGTTCTCCAACGTGGCCCTCTCAATTTCTAACTTGGCCCTCGCCAATTCTTCAGTGGACCACTCCAGTTTGGTCAACAAACTCTCATACCCAAGACCACACATACCACTGGCCATATCTGATAATTATCCCTCTGGAGCTAACCCTGTGATAAACGCAGTATAATCAGCATAGCCTTATATTTCATATTACTTTACCATAAGCGTTTAGTCCTTCAATATCACTTATAACTTACCTTATTAGGAATTCTGAATATATATTATACACAATGTTGGAGACAGAACACAGCCTTGTCTTTGTATACCTGATGTTAACATGTTTACACTGATGAACCCCGCCATAATGAACACTTGTCACTAGAACCCTGTAGGCTGCCGATATCTAGTTCACAGTTGTCAGAGGTGTGCGGCCTCGATGTCTTCCACTATAATTTGTTTAGCTTTTTTCTTGTGTTTGATATTTTCTTTCTCCAGGTGTTCTTATATTGTAATCCTGCCTTTTTATTAATTTGTGTTATTAATCTACACTAATGATATTTTTTAGTATATGTGTTGGTATTTTTTCTGTTGATATTTTTTGGAGGCGTCGCATTCTTTTTTACTTGTTTATAACTACAGTATATATATATATATATATATATATATATATATATATATATATATATATATATATATATATATATATATATATATATATATATATATATATATATATATATATATATATATATGTGTGTGTGTGTGTGTGTGTGTGTGTGTGTGTGTGTGTATATATATATAAGCTCGTTGAACAGGTATTGTGTGAAATATAACAGTCTAGGTCTGCTATTAGTATCCTGGTGGTCCAGCGCGGTTAGCGTTATCGGTCACAGTCGGGCTGTGGGGTCTGAATTTAAAGGGGTTGAGGTGTTGATTGTATGTAGAAGTCCGCGTGCTGTTGGGCTAATGAAATATATATATATATATATATATATATATATATATATATATATATATATATATATATATATATATATATATATATATATTGATAAAATCATACAGGAAAAAAGGAAACAATGGAGCACCTTCGCTTTCGTCTTTATTCAAGACATCTTTTGAGGCAACTGAATTACAAGGACGGAGAAAGGCTTAAGTACACAGGGTGACCTTACTAAACATGAGGTTAGGTCATAAACATGACATCCACTAATCCGCACACCAACACCACCACGAACACAAAAGGAGCTTAACAGAAAGGGCGACGTAACTAATCATGTTAGGTCAGCAAAAAAATATGGGACCCACTAATCATCTATCCTACATCTAACTTGAATGCTTTCAAAGCATTTTTAACCTTGGACCACTGACAAATAAATTTGTGTAACATATTATCAGTTTAGTACTGACCATCACTAAGGTTTATAGAATTCAATTATCAAACTTGATTCAACCAGAAGTCTTTCTGTGACACATGATGATTTGTACACTTCTAAGCTGTTTTCCCAATCCATGGGATGATTATTGTTCCTAACATGAACGAACAGTTCACTGCTTTCAGATGCTGTTCTGATATTGTACTTGTGCTGTTTAATTCTGAGTTGCAATGCCTTCCCAGTCTGTCCTACATAATTTCCATTGCAATTGCTTCATGGAATGCAGTAAACACTTTCATTTACATTCAAGGTTGGGCTATTCTTGATATATATCTTAGTAATAGTTGAGTAAGGGCTGTTTCATCAGACTGTTGAGTGGTACACTGAGGGGGGGAGGGTGATCTGATCATCTTCCTCATAGGCTGGTTCATTAATGATTAACCTAACTGTTGCCTCGAAAAGTGTACCTTTTTGCTGACGACCCCAAGATGTTTCGACTTGCACAATCAGACCAAGAGCAAATATATACTTCTTGAGAGGGCCTTAAATATATCATGTAAATCCACTGTTATTAAGTGTAAGATGATGATTCTTGGCAGGACAGGGGAAAAAATACAGAACGTATTGTATAGAGATTGAGAAGAAGGTAACTGCGTCAGAAGACAAACAGAGAGCTTGCTTGTGATGAGAGACGTTAACAAGGGTTGGTGGGTCAGACCGGTCGTCGTTCACCGAGATGTACAAAACTTGAAATTATCTGCATAAGATCACGGTTCGTCGTCATTTAAAGTAAGATGCTGTAGTGTAGCATCCTTTCAAGATGAATGGCATCCAAGCTAATGAAAGTGAGGATAGAATCTCTTGAAAAACACTTTACACACACATGTGTATATATATATATATATATATATATATATATATATATATATATATATATATATATATATATATATATATATAACCGCCAATCAAGCGATTAAAGGATTTATTGAAACTTGTGACGTTGGACTCAAACATTATAATTTGGTCAAACCTGTTGGATACAATTCCTTTTAGTATTTCACATAAAACATACATAGGCAATCACATAAATGTCTAATCCAATTTATATTTACACACCAATCATAGCTATGTAATCAGTCTAATCTTAACACTTATAATGAGTTCTTAAGTTTCCATATTATTATGTCGTCACAATGATAAACGAAGCAAAGGACACAGTCTACCTGTGTACACAATAAGTCCCAGTTAAACTTACGTGTTGAAAGTCTCAAGAGAAACCAGGTTAGGTGTTGCCTCTGTGGTCTGAATAGCTACAGTTGATACACACTGCCCCCTCACCAACCTTCTCTCGATGGGTGAGGGCTGCTGAGTCAGGCAATTATACACAAACAAGCTCCCTTACTACCACCCAACACCTCACCTCCTCTAGGTCTCTCATCTTCAACCATCTCAACACTCTACATACTGTATACGGGCAGGCACTCCCAATAAACAAGACATGAGTTACAGCCTAACATAACGTTTGTTTTTATGTCATCATAATTATGTGCCGCTTGCGGTAACAGTATATATATATATATATATATATATATATATATATATATATATATATATATATATATATATATATATATAGTTGGTGACAAAATAATATTATTCATCTAAGTGAAATAATTATTGAGATTTTAGACAAACCAATATTGTACAGGTACACTGTTAACATTGTACTGTACTGTTAAATGTTGAATTATATGTACCTTTACTCCATTGTGATCCTGTATCCGTAATCTTGTTTTCGAATAAATAAATGAAGAGAAGTGAAAGAGCAGTAGGGGTACAGTAGGTGAGGCTCCACACGACCTGCTCGCCTCATGTTGACGTCTGCCAGCCGCCACAGTTGCCAAATGTTATTTATATGCACATCCGTGCCATATACGGAGTCAGCTATATCTTAAAAACAACTTTTTTTTTATTTTTTATTCTTTTATGGGGAATAGCCCACCCGGGCACAGGTCATCGACCCATTAATTTGTGTGCAGGGCTTGGGTTACGTAATGTGTTATTTTGTAGTGTAAACAGCTACATGGTTTACATATAATGAATGGGAGAAATGAGTTTCACGGGTAAGAAAAGAGTCAAAGACGAACTGTGGGATGAAGATACCCCTGGCATCCTCCCGTCAAGAGCTGAGTTGCTAGCCAGGGAATTTATCACGTCGGGTCACTCGGGTGTGTATGGCTGGCTCTTTGTCTCTAAGTTACTGATGGACGGACAAGGGAGACTTAGAGGGGAAGGGATGGGGATTGTAAAACGAAAGGTATTGGTGGGGACTGAGGAGGAGTGTCCTGATGGGCAATAGAAAGAGGTATATATATATATATATATATATATATATATATATATATATATCTATATATATATATATATATATATATATATATATATATATATATATATATATATGCAAATCATTGTAGGTGCGCGTGATTCAGGCGTTGACAACTAAGGTATGAAAAGAAGAAAAATACGAAGTCCGGAATTCATCGATGAGGAATACAAATATATATATATTATTGGCTCAAACCTTAAATACCCTAGATCTTTCATAGACAAATGCTTAAACATTACTAAGAAAACTTTTTATAGAACTGACCCCAAGCCCACCCATGACCATAAGAATATCTTAATATTACCATTTCACAAAAATTTCTCACACATTCCTGCACAGCTAAAAACCTGGAACGTCAATGTGGCATTTAAAAACTCATGCACTGTTAAACAAATGTTAATCAAGAACTCCCCCAACAACACAATTGATTGCATTTATAAAGTTCCTTGCAAGGAATGTAATATGTTTTACTTAGGCCAGACAGGTAAAGATCTTGCAACTAGAATTAAACAACACAAATACAGTGTTAGGACAGGCCAGGAATCCACGTTTTGCTTGAGTCTCATTTGAGGGATATCACATTGTACGGATCAGATAATGCCTCAATATTAACATGTAATCTAAATTGATAGTGGCAGTCTATCACAGAATCTAGTCTTTGCTTAAACATACTTGAAGCATTCAACACAATTTTGAGTAACGGCATGTACAAGTTTAATAATTTAGAATAAGAAGATTTGCATTTTGAAAGTATAGCGTCAATAATGGACCATCTGATCTGACCACCAACTGTTGTAAAAGTTATTTAAAGCATTAGTAGGGTTAGCCACCAACACCTGACCATTGTGGGACCTACTGCACCCCTCTGTATATATACACCTTGATTTGTAGCTACTCTCTAGTTCACTTCACCCCTGAAGATGTGAATTACATTGAAAGCTTTGGGAACCCCGTGTTTTTCTTTCTTTTCCTTGTGGTTATCAGCATATATATATATATATATATATATATATATATATATATATACAGTGTGTGTGCATAGACTGCAGGTATACAAGTTCACCTTCTTAGGATCCAAGTTGGGCGAGTGTGTGCACTTTGGAAGATTTAGATTGCCCACGAGGGGGTTAGTTTATTGGGCACCCCTTTATATCCTGTGCAAGGTGAAATGCGGAAGCGTTTACAGCGCCCATCTGGGAAGCATGCAGAGTTCATGCTTACCTTTATGACTCATGCATTAAGGGCGTAAAAGCCTGAAGGGTCATGGATTTTTTCAGCAAGTTTGGAAAGAAATCACCAAACTTAGCCCAGATGACCTTTGATATGTCCTCTTCAACATTTGATATAGGGCACAAACTTTACATCTCATAACATACCCTATTATTTTTATTATTATTATTATTATTATTATTATTATTATTATTACTACTATTATTACTATTACTATTACTACATTTTCGCCCCCCAGGCCTCGATGTGGGTCAGTGACCAGTGCCCGGGTGGGCTAATCCCCTTAAAAAAAAGAAATAAATGAAAAAAATGGCAAAAACAAAATGGTCGCCACCATGCAGGGGCGTTGCTTGGAATGGTGTTTATTTTGACAGCTACAACTTCGATTTTCATATATTTGGTATGGAGATTGATAGTTTAGATGATGAGAAAGCAATTGGAACAGATTTCATGACCTTATGAGGTCAATATCATTGAAAAATATCAAGGTCATTGTTATTTTTGGTTAATTTTTGGCCCAAAAATTGCTATCAAGTGCATATCTGTATACCAGAAGCTCTAAACTACACTTATTTTGTGTGTGTACATTTTCTAATTAAAAGAGATACTATTTCAGACTCTTTGAGTGATACCCTGGGGGGAGTAAAGGCTGTATTAAGGGTCTCGTGTGTTTGGGGTTAATTACTGTCAGTCTTCAGGGCCTATCTCAGGCTATTTGTATAGACCAATATGTATTGTATGTATGTATGATTGTATATTATATACTGTATGTATGTATGAATATATGCTTGTATGTATATTTTATAGCTTGTTTATTAGGGCTACGAAACACTGCAAACACACGCAGTCACCCACGTAGTGACAATACATTATCACCGATCAGAACACTAGCTTAAATTACATGTATATAATTAGGGCAATAATTGATTTTTAGGTTACTTATCTATTACACCTTCTTCATTATATATACACTATCATTAGCAAGTGTCATCAGTTATAAACTTCTATTTTATAAGTATTTTATCACTCGAAAATCAGACACTCACTCTCAGCTGAAAGACCGTAAACAAAATCCCGTCTCCAGCAATTGAGAAGCTCCAAACCTTCATACTTTGGCCAATAGCATTAGACTTGTCATCAAGAGCCAATCACAGCTCGAGAATTCTTCTCCTATTTGCCAACCCCAAGGCGGGAATACTCTTTTGCCCAGACCGGTAAATTTGAACGTTAGCGGCGCAAAATATACACAGTAATGATATCTAAAATAATGATTGCCAGCCGGAAAAGCTCTCTGATATTTCAACTCACCCGCCAGGATTTTCTGTCGCCTGTACGACTGGCTATTTTTTGCTAGTCTAAGAGACCTATTAGAGAAAGGGCTTATACTTTTGTAAAGAATTTTGTGGGTCTATTTTTCTAGTGGGCCTGGGGCTACAGCTCAATATGTTTTTTAGATGTTACCCAGTAAAATAATTATTAACTACTAAATATATTATACAATATTTGCAATTCTAATTGGCAGTGGTTGTAAGATCGTGTAGACCTTGATCCTGTCCTATAAACTTGCGGGTAATCCGTTCAAATAGAGAAAATGGTCATCCTACTTGATACAAAGGAGGCAATGAACAAAGAAGTTGGAGACAGCATTTTCAGCGGTGAAGAGAAGGGAAGAGAACTGTATGCAACATCAGTAGAAGAGTGGCTAGAGAAAAGGTCGGTGCCTGTAACTGACCCAATCAAAAAAAAAAAAAAATTCCATACCTGGAATTCTTGCTAAAATGAATAATAAAATAAAAAGGAACCGCACCGCATGAAAAATTATATGCACCTCCTTGGGCAGCTCTACATTTCTATGCACGTCAGAGAGGGCAATGCCAACCGGCTATTCGAACTTGAGAATACATGGAAAACTAAGAAGTGGACAAAAGGCAGATCTAGTGCCATGTCTCGAAACTGAAGCAAAGCATGAAAAGGATGTAAATGTTGATGCCAAACTAATATACGGAGCTGCCATGAAGCATATCCTTAGACGGAGCTGCCATGGTGCATAGCCATAGACGGAGCTGCTGTGCATAGCCATTGACGGAGTTGCCATGATGCATATCCTTAGACGGAGCTGCCATGGTGCATAGCCATAGACGGAGTTGCCATGATGCATATCTCAGACGGAGCTGCCATGGTGCATATCCATAGACGGAGCTGCCATGATGCATATACTTAGACGGAGCTGCTACGATGCATAGCCATAGACGGAGCGCCATGCATATCTCAGACGGAGCTGCCATGATGCATAGCCATAGACGGAGCGCCATGGTGCATATCCAGACGGAGCTGCCATGATGCATATACTTAGACGGAGCTGCTGCGGCATATCCTTAGATGGAGCTGCTGCGGTATATCCAGACGGAGCTGCCATGGTGCATATTCCAGACGGGCTGCCATGATATACGACGGAGCTGCCATGGCATATCCTGATGAGCTGCCATGGTGCATATCTCAGACGAGCCGCCATGGTGCATATCTCAGACGGAGCTGCCATGATGCCTAGACGGAGCTGCCATGGTACATTCTGATGGAGCTGCCATGGTGCATATACTTAGACGGAGCTGCCATGGTGCATATCCCAGATGGAGCTGCCATGGTGCATATCCTAAGATGGGCCATGGTACATATCCTTAGACGGAGCTGCCATGGTACATATCCTGAGGAGGTGCCATGGGGCATATCCATAGACTGAGCTGCCATGGTGCATATCCCCAGACAGGGCTGCCATGGTGCTATATCCACAGACGGAGCTGCCATGGCATATCCCCAGACGGGCCATGGTGCATAGCCATTGACGGAGTTGCGCCATGATGCCATCTCAGACGGAGCTGCTATGGCATAGCCACAGACGGAGCCGCTGGCGATGCATATCTCCCAGACGAGCTGCCATGGTGCATATCCATAGACGGAGCGCTCATGATGCATATACTTAGACGGAGCTGCCATGATGCATATTAGACGGGGCGTTGCAGCATATTCCAGACGGAGCTGCCATGATGCATAGCCATAGAAGCGGCGGTGCATATCTCAGACGGAGCTGCCATGGTGCATATCTCCAGATGGAGCTGCCATGGCATATCCTTAGACGGAGGCTGCCATGGTGCATATCCCAGACGGAGCTGCCATGGCACATCTCCAGACGGAGCCATGATGCATATACTTAGACGGAGCTGCCATGGTGCATATCCTCAGATGGAGCTGCCACAGCAACCCAGACGGAGCTGCCATGGTGCATATCCTAGACGGAGCTGCCATGAAACGGAGCGCGGTGCATATCCTTAGATGGAGCTGCCATGGTGCATATACCAGACGGAGCTGCCATGGTGCATATCCTTAGATGGAGCTGCCATGGTACATATCCTAGACGGAGCTGCCATGGTACATATCCTCAGAGGGGGCTGCCATGGTGCATATCATAGACTGAGCTGCCATGGTGCATATCTCAGACGGGCTGCCGCTATGGCATATCCTGCTGCCGGGCATATCCATAGACGGAGCTGCCATGGTGCATAGCCATAGACGGAGCTGCCATGGTGCATAGCCATTGACGGAGTTGCCATGATGCATATCCTTAGACGGAGCTGCCATGGTGCATAGCCATAGACGGGGCTGCCATGGTGCATATCCTTAGACGGGGCTGCCATGGTACATATTCTTAGACGGGGCTGCCATGGTACATATTCTTAGACGGAGCTGCCATGGTGCATATCCATAGACGGAGCTGCCATGGTACATATCCTTAAACAACAACCGATCAGAAGGCATTCATCAACTGTGCCACACACAAGGTAATCTCATACATCAAGCAGCAGCTCATCTCAGCCAACAGGGTGGACATTATAGTTGATCGTTACTTCCCCAAGAACTTGAAGGATACTGCCAGAGGTAATAGAGGAGAAGGTGTGCGGACAAAGGTTACTGGTGGAAGAAAGCTACCAAAGAACTGGGACAGTTTCCTCCGGGACATTCATAATAAATAAGAGCTGTCTGCTTTGCTAGCACATGTTATTGTACATTCAGTATTTTGTGATATCTACATGTGGTGAAGGTGTCCTGGTGAATCATATAAACACCAAAGGAGGCCTAGTATTCGCTCAGAGTACTCCTTGAGTAACTGTAATCATAAGGAGTTTGACACCGGAGTTATGTTCCATGCAGCTAATGCGGTAGAGCAAATGACACAAACGTTGTTGTGCTCACAACATCATTCTTTGATGAGACTGGAGCTGATAATCTCTGGATTGCATTTGGTATAGGAAAGTATTTCCGTTATATAACTGTTCATGAAATTTGCTTAGGTATGTCTCCCTCCAAAGTTAAGGCACTGCCTACATTTCATGCCCTGACCGACTCGGATTCCACCTCATTTTTGTCCGGTACGGGTAAAAAGTCAGTCTTTGAGAAGTAGTCCATACGACCAGAGCTTACTCCTGCCTTGTGCAGATGGTGAAAAGGCCGCTGGAAATATAAGCTGAAGATGTGACGACTATAGAAAGTTTTGTTGTTTTACTCTACTCATCAACTTGTCCCTTCAGCGATGCCAATCAAGCACGACAGCTTATATTTGCACGTTCTTCACATACTGTAGTTTCGAATATCTTCCTCCAACTAAGGCCGCTCTGATAGAGCATATTAGAAGAGTTACGTATCAGGCAGGCTATGTGTAGGGCCAGTCCCGATAGTTACGAAGCAGGAATTGCCTAGTCTTAGCTCATAAGAACATAAGAAAATAAGGAGTCTGCAATAGGCCGGTTGGCCTGTGCATGGCAGCTCCTGTCGAGAGTTACTACCACTCTCTATCATCCATGAATCTATCTAGCCTCCTTTTGAAACTTTCCAGAGTTCCCGCACTTACTACAAAGTTGCTAAGCTTGTTCCACTCGTCCACCACCCTATTTGTGAACCAGTTTCTTCCTATCTCCCTCCTAAACCTAAACTTATCCAACTTGAATCCGTTGCTCCGAGTCCTATCCTGCTCGGATATTATAAGAACTTTATCTATATCCCTTTATTGATTCCTTTCACCCACTTAAATACTTCTATCATATCTCCCCGCACTCTTCGTCTTTCTAGGGAATGCAAGTTAAGTTTCTTTAACCTATCCTGATATGGAAGGTTTCTAAGTCCCTGAATCATTTTGTCATTCTTCGCTGCACCGACTCTAGTGAATTTATATCCATTCTATAATAGGGGCACCAGAACTGAACCGCATAATCGAGGTGCGGCCTAACTAGCGCAAGATATAGTTGCAATAAGACCTCTGCACTCTTGTTACTTACACTTCTAGATATAAAACCCAATACTCTGTTTGCCTTATTTCGAACATTAACGCACTGATTTCTAGGATGGGTAGAGAAAGAATCTGGGTGGGAACCTTACTGGACCCCTCTACCTCGAGCTGTCACGGCTTTAGATGAGTTTATTCGGAGTGAATATGGAATCAGCTGTACTGGTAAATGTTCCTGCTTCAGCAAGGGCTTGCTCTGATGTACTGCTCGGTGCAAGTGTGGTGGTACTTGCCATGGACGCTGTAACCCACCTCCACCAATGCCTCTAGAGACCTAGTAATCACGTAGGAATGTATGCTTTAGCTTATTTGCCATTTTCACATAATGTTGTAAGTATATTGCGTTTATATTTTCCTAGTGTTAATATTTTGTAATACCATGATGTTTTTAGAGATGATATCAGCATGTGTAAGCAACGTTTCATTCATTTAACAAATACTGTAAACATTTCCATATTGCTATGTCGTTTTATTTTGTATTCCATTGTTTAGTAAGAAAAAAATTAGTGACAGTGGCATTTTTTGGTAAATACCTGGAAAAAATACCTCGGTGACCTATCCACTTTACCTTGACCACTTAATCACATTAAATAAACTCGAATTGAACTCCATCTAATAGTTGTATCTAGTTACTACTAAATATGTGCAATTTGGAACTGTGGCACTTGAAAATGATTATTATAGTTATTTTTGCCCCAAAACAACAGTAACCTTCATATTTTCCAATGATCTTAACCTCATAAGGTTATGAAATCTGTCCCAATTGCTTTCTCATCATCTAAACTATCAATCTCCATACCAAATATATGAAAATCGAAGTTGTAGTTGTCAAAATAAACACCATTCCAAGTAACGCCCCTGCGTGGTGGCGACCATTTTGTTTTTGCTAATTAGGGTGTGTTAATGAGATGTAAAGTTTGTGCCCTATATCATATGTTGAAGAGAACATATCAAAGATCATCTGGGCCAAGTTTTGTGATTTTCCAGGGTGCACACAAAACCCCTTACTGGGTGGAATATACAAAATGTACATAGTCTGTGCAGGTATAGAGTACAATTGCATAGACTCTGTAGATATACACTGTGTGTGCATAGACTGTGCATGTATATAATGTACATAGTCTGTGCAGGTATACTGTGCATAGACTATGCAGGTATACATTGTGTGTGCATAGACTGTGCAGATATACACTGTGTGTGCATAGACTGTGCAAGTATACAATGTACATAGTCTGTGCAGGTATACTGTGCATAGACTGTGCAGGTAAACACTGTGAATAGACTGTGAAGATATACAATGTGCATAGTCAGTGGAGGTGTATAAACAATGTACATAGGCAGTTCAGGCATGTAGGAAATTTACGTAGACAGTACAGGTACACACATGTTGAACATAATAAGTGCACGTATACAATGCACATAGACAGAACAGATATTCAATATACATAGACAGTGCAGGAACACAGTGTAGATAATGCAGGTACAGAGTGTACAAAATGCAGGTACAGAGTGTACATATTGCAGGTACACAGTGTACATAATGCAGGTACAGAGTGTACAAAATGCAGGTACAGAGTGTACATATTGCAGGAACACAGTGTACATAATGCAGGTACAGAGTGTACAAAATGCAGGTACAGAGTGTACATATTGCAGGTACAGAGTGTACATATTCCAGGTACACAGTGTACATATTCCAGGTACACAGTGTACATATTCCAGGTACAGTGTACATAATGCAGGTACACTGTACATAATGCAGGTACACAGTGTACTAAATGCAGGTACACAAACAGTGTACATAATGCAGGTACACTGTACATATTGCAGGTAAACAGTGTACATAATGCAGGTACACAGTGTACATAATGCAGGTACACAGTGTACATACTGCAGGTACACAGTGTACATACTGCAGGTACACAGTGTACATAATGCAGGTACAGTGTACATAATGCAGGTACACAGTGTACATAATGCAGGTACACAGTGTACATAATGCAGGTACACAGTGTACATAATGCAGGAACACAGTGTACATAATGCAGGTACACAGTGTACATAATGCAGGTACACAGTGTACATAATGCAGGTACACAAACAGTGTACATATAGCAGGTACACAAACAGTGTACATAATGAAGGTACAGTGTACATAATGCAGGTACAACAGTGTACATAATGCAGGTACACAAACAGTGTACATAATGCAGGTACACAAACAGTGTACATATAGCAGGTACACAAACAGTGTACATAATACAGGTACACAGTTTACATAATGCAGGTACAACAGTGTACATAATGCAGGTACACAAACAGTGTACATAATGAAGGTACAGTGTACATAATGCAGGTACAACAGTGTACATAATGCAGGTACACAAACAGTGTACATAATGCAGGTACACAAACAGTGTACATAATACAGGTACACAGTTTACATAATGCAGGTACACAAACAGTGTACATAATGCAGGTACACAGTTTACATAATGCAGGTACTCAGTGTACATAATGCAGGAACACAGTGTACATAATGCAGGTACACAGTTTACATAATGCAGGTACACAGTGTACATAATGCAGGTACACAGTGTACATAATGCAGGTACGCAGTGTACATAATGCAGGTACACAAACAGTGTACATAATGCAGGTACACAGTGTACATAATGCAGGTACACA
>NW_024740202.1:5056582-5193482 GCF_018991925.1 Homarus americanus | reverse complement strand
AGTAGGGTGACAATAGTGCATAGGGGTGAATTTCTAAAATTGATTAAATGGAATGGCCATTGGTCCAATACTGCGTACCCATGAAAAAAGAACACAGGCGAAATCCTGGGCCATTTGGACAATATTTAGAGGTAGCTCAAGTCAATTGAAGTTTTATCCTTTTGGCAAAAAATACGAATATTCATAATATGCCGGTTTATTTTAAACTTTACATATTGAGCAAGTTTATGTGTACACTGTACATATAAATGATTAATTCCTTTTTAAAATGAAACTGCAGTGAACACGCTTACATCAATGGGTGGGAGAGGTGTGGACAACCCATTCATTGTTTTCGCTTTTTGCTTGTAAGGTCCTGTTTTGATGTCCCTGGTTGTGACCGCCTCTGCTCTTCAACAACCTGCAGCAGATGTTGACGCTGGTCTTCACTCTTCGTGATCTTGCTGTTGAATGCCTGTATCAAGGCAATCCCTCTCTCTGCAGTGTCGTTGATGACTCTGAGACCACCCACAACTGCGACGCCAGTTTTGAAGTCTTCATCATCAGACCATGTGTCAGGTTCCTTGGACAAAAAAGAAGTCTTCATTTTGAGACTTTCAAATAGAAAGTTTGATCCTCTAGAAGCAAAGTCTGAGAGCTGCTTTGTGGGAAGGGAAGATGTGGCAGGAAGAGCAGCACGTTTTGGTGAATCCTCGGTCGCCTTCCTCTCAACGATTGCCCGAACTATGTTTGTCTTCATTGTTGCATTAACTTGTGGATCGAAGAGTGTAAGACCCACCAAGCCTTCACTGAGGTACCACAGGTGACGACCGAAGACTGTGAGACATGTTCTTGATATTTTGACGTCGTGGTACTCTGACAGGTCTTGGAGGAGCCGCAAATCATTAGCAGGAGCGGAGGATGGAACGGAGGCCGTGAACCATGCACTGACATACACCTCTAGCACAAAGAATGTGAATCGCTTCAAGCCTAATGTCTCACGAGCAGTTAGTTTAAACTGATTAGCAAAAATCAGGATCTTCATGACATAAATGAGCTTAGCCATCCACTGTGCTCGGTGAAGTGCTCCGGGCCGTCGGAGATTAAACTTGGGTAGAGCTCCATCGAGACACCTGATTGCTAGCTCCAGTACCTCACGGTAATCATCACGTGGCTGCTGCTTCTTGCCCAGATGATGTTTCCAGCAACAGATGAGGTCATCTCGTTTCTCGTACAAACTTGGAGGGAGGTCTGAGAGAGGGCTGTAGTCATCTTGACTGATGTCCTTCCACTTATGCTTGAAGCGAGAGAAGAGAGTATTATCTGGTCCAGAGGAAGGCCCCATGCATTCCACATACGCTTTCTCGGCAACAAGCTCAAGGATGTGGTGACGACACGCGAGATGCAGAAGACGGCGGCCGAGTTTCTGCTCCAGAATGACACATGCCCCCGACAAGTGCCCAGTGTTTGAAGCTGTTGTGTCAAAACTGAGTGCACACACACCCACCGTCACGTCTCACACACAACTGATGCTACTGTACCAGTCAGACACTGGCACACAACCTCTTCCCCCTACCCAGACTGACACCCGCCTCTCCCTCCCCTCTGCATTGCCAATAGCTGCACCAGCCAAAATACTCATTACTCATTTTTAGAAAAAATGTTAGGAACAACTTTAGTTTGAATTTGCATTCTACATATACCTGCAAAGTTTCATAGTAATCGGTTCATAAATAAAGAAATTAGAAAGAATCCATAATAATTTCAATAGTGTTAACTTCAAATGGCTTGAGCCACCTCTAAATATTGTCCAAATGACCCAGGATTTCGCCTGTGTTCTTTTTTCATGGGTACGCAGTATTGGACAAATGGCCATCTAAAAATAAAAACTTTCACTTTTTATTGTCACCCCTAAGGTACAGTGTACATAATGCAGGTACACAGTGTACATAATGCAGGTACACAGTGTACATAATGCAGGTACAACAGTGTACATAATGCAGGTACACAAACAGTGTACATAATGCAGGTACACAAACAGTGTACATAATGCAGGTACACAAACAGTGTACATATAGCAGGTACACAAACAGTGTACATAATGAAGGTACAGTGTACATAATGCAGGTACAACAGTGTACATAATGCAGGTACACAAACAGTGTACATAATGCAGGTACACAAACAGTGTACATAATGCAGGTACACAAACAGTGTACATAATGAAGGTACAGTGTACATAATGCAGGTACAACAGTTTACATAATGCAGGTACAACAGTGTACATAATGCAGGTACACAAACAGTGTACATAATGCAGGTACACAAACAGTGTACATAATACAGGTACACAGTTTACATAATGCAGGTACACAGTTTACATAATGCAGGTACTCAGTGTACATAATGCAGGAACACAGTGTACATAATGCAGGTACACAGTTTACATAATGCAGGTACACAGTGTACATAATGCAGGTACACAGTGTACATAATGCAGGTACGCAGTGTACATAATGCAGGTACACAAACAGTGTACATAATGCAGGTACACAGTGTACATAATGCAGGTACACAGTGTACATAATGCAGGTACACAGTTTACATAATGAAGGTACACAGTGTGGTACAGGCAGGTACACATAATGCAGGCAGTGTACATAATGCAGGTGTGTACATAATGCAGGTACACAAACAGTGTACATAATGCAGGTACACAGTGCACACAATGCAGGTACACAAACAGTGTACATAATGCAGGTACAGAGTGTACATAATGCAGGTACACAGTGTACATAATGCAGGTACACAGTGTACATAATGCAGGTACACAGTGTACATAATGTAGGTACACAGTGTACATAATGCAGGTACACAAACAGTGTACATAATGCAGGTACACAAACAGTGTACATAATGCAGGTACACAAACAGTGTACATAATGCAGGTACAGAGTGTACATAATGCAGGTACACAGTGTACATAATGCAGGTAGACAGTGTACATAATGCAGGTACACAAACAGTGTATATAATGCAGGTACAGTGTACATAATGCAGGTACAGTGTACATAATGCAGGTACACAGTGTACATAATGCAGGTACTCAGTGTACATAATGCAGGTACTCAGTGTACATAATGCAGGTAGACAGTGTACATAATGCAGGTAGACAGTGTACATAATGCAGGTACACAAACAGTGTATGTAATGCAGGCACACAAACAGTGTACATAATGCAGGTACAGTGTACATAATGCAGGTACACAAACTGAGCTACGGTAAAAAGTAAGTCTTCTCTTCTCTCATTTTCTCTCTCTTCTCTCTGTCTTCTACTCTTTTCTCTCTTCTCTCTTTCTTTACCAGCTTTCTCATCCTACCTCTCTTCACCTCACCTCATTGTCTTCCTCTTTTTTCATCTTTTCCTTCGCTTCCTTTTTCACTTTTCTTCTTAGCATTCTTCTCTTTCCTCTTCTCCCCTTTCACATTTTCTCCATTTTTCTAAAAGATTTACCTGGACTGGTAGTGTTGGAATGAGCGGAGAGGCCGGCGGAGAGAGGGGGAGGGGAGGGGAGGAAGGCAGGGGAGGAGATAAGAGAAGGAAGCCGGGAGAGAGAGGGTTAGGGGAATGCGGCAGGTAGGGAGGATGGAAGGCAGAGTGAACATTAGTAACAAGTTGACATGGTTGAACCAAATGAGAGCTGGGCTCTCTTAGTGGCACCTGATATATATTGTACATTTATCTCAAGGAATTATTATATAACAATTAGTATCATCTGGATTAGTACACGTAACATGGTGTTTGTAAATACATATGAAAATGTTACCAAGATAATCACTTTTTTTACATATATATTTTAAGTATATACATATTTTACAGTCGAGTTGATATAGAGTAATCTGATAGGTGAGGGCAGCAATACAACATGGGTTGGATTAAGGTGAAACAAAGGGACAGACAGGATAATAGCTTGACTGTAAACATAAAATTATTGCAATGGTTATTTGTATCTACCTGACATTGCATGTTATAATGGTTTTGATGGTAAGGTAAGTGTTACAAAAATATTAATACTTGGACAATCGATTTTTTTTAAGAGATGATTTAAAGGAAGGGATTGTGGGTTTTTTTTCGGATGGGTGAGGGTAAGTGGTTCCACGCCATCACAAAGCTTGGAGTACAGTTTGCCTATTCTGAGTAATTCATTCAGGTCTTGACACTGAGGGTGCAAACACTTCTCACTGCCACGCAGGACGGAGGTTCATACACAAAGAAAAAGATCATATTCATTAATAGTATACATAGGTCAAAGTCATGTGGGTGATATCACTGTTCACTGCCACGCAGGACAGTGGTTCATTTACATTAGAAGTCATTCTAATTGAGGACTAATCAGTGTGGGCCAGCAGCAAATTTTGGATAGACAGCAAGAATGTCCTCAAGCACTCCTGATTCAATGTAATAATTACAAAGTTCATGATACAATAAGACAGGTGGCCTGAAATCTTTGACAGTGTCACATTCAATACTATAGTGTTCAAGTGCATGCTTTCAAGGTTCATCACAAAGTTTACATGCTGAGTGTTCCGGTATGGGTACAGCGTCACTAACTTGCCAGATGTGTCTGTATCCCAGTCTAATTCTGGCAACGACTACATCACATTATCTAGTTCTGTCCTTATGCTGGCCATACCGGTACCTCTTGTCACAAAATTTGCCATATTTACTAATGCTACAACTGCCAGGTCTCTTTGCATTTCTCATTTCTTCTAGATCAGAGTTCATGAATCAGACTTGAATGTTTTTGAGTACAGCATTGGACAGACCAAGGTCACAGTCAACATTTTCTTTCTTGCACGCCTCATTGGCCAGTCTATCAGCACGGTCATGATACCTAATTCCATCATGGGACGGAATCCACACAAATTCGATACGAGAGTTGTTCTCATTGGCAGTTATCACAGCAAAGTAGGTACCTGCTGTAAATCGAAAGTTGCGAATTCGTATTCAGGGACAAGTTGTTGGAGCTTCCGATAACTTGCTTAGGCATAAACCAGTGACTCTTCAGGCTTCTACGCCCTTGACTCTTCAGGCTTCTATGCCCTTGACTCTTCAGGCTTCTACGCTCTTAACTCATGAGACATAAAGGCAAGCATGAACTTAGCATGCTTACATGTTGGGTGCTGTAAACGCTTCTGCGCTTCACCTTACACAAGGATGTAGGGGGGGGTGCCAAAAAAAACTGACGGGCTATTCATTGATTTCAAAGCACTTTGAGAGTCACAGAATATCACCCCACCTTCATTTTCTTTAAGTTAGTCTGTAGCTAAGTAGATTCCAGTTAGTTCAATTTGTGTTGTGCTAGCCCAGTTGTTCAGCCTTTGCTCGTTTGATACTATCATCTCTTTTTCTGTATATATTACAATTGCACAGCCTGTTCTACCTGTGTTTGTCTGCACAGAACCATCAGTAAAAGCATAACATTCACTTGATTCAATACTCCCTATGTGTCTGTTAATAGTTTCTAGTGTGACACATCTCACCACATCGGTGTTTAACATTTGCTTACTACCAACGGGAATGTAATTAATAGGACCTGATATATCCAGTCAAGGAGGACTGGCATTAATGGGTTCGTCTGGGGTGATTGGGGCATTCAGTTTCAAGAGATCTGCAACACTTTTATAAAGCCACGCCCCAAAGAGAGTCTTTTGTGGAAGGTTAGCGAGATAGTCGGGATTACTTAGAACATCAACTCGGTTTGAGCTGTAGTTTGGGGACCATTGGTCTTCAAAACTTTGACACAAAACATGGAATTAAGGAGAGCTATCCTCTCAGTCAGGGAGGGCAGTCCGAGCTCTTTCCTCATGTTTACAATTCTGGTTGATTTTGGGCATCCTGAAAGGATGAGCATGGCTTCATTTTGCACTATCTCAAGGCTGTTGAGTTGTTTAGGCAGAATAGTCACAAGATGGAGAGCATGATAGTCAACAACGAATGAAGTGAAGATAGAAAGTACGAGCATAGGTGATGTTAATTCCATAGCCCTTGCCAACAAGGGTACTGAGGGGTTTAATGCCCTGCATTAGTTTGGCACGAAGGTTGCCGACAAAGTTTGCATCATTCACACAAATTCCAAGATATTTATAAGAGCTACATAGTTCCAAGGGCATGCTGTTAATGCTAAAATCAAGTGGCAGAGGGTGAGCAGGACGAGGATTGAGGACCTTCGTTTTGTCAATAGATATTATGAGACCACATTCCACAGTCCTCCTGGCAAATACATCCAGCAAGGCTTTGAGCCTGAGCTTGGTCTGTGTCACAATGCAGATATCATCAGCATAGTATATTACAGCCTCGTTTGGCTGAACCGGAATGTCAGCAATAAGCTTGAGCATCAGTATATTAAAGAGTATAGGACTTAACACTCCTCCCTGAGGCGTGCCAAGCTCAAATGGTCTCATTCTGGCACTTTTGACTCCCTAAATAGAACACTGGCATACCTGTTGGACAGATAACCCTTTATCCATGCTTGGAGGTTCCCTTGGATGCCAAAATTAGCTAGTTGCTCAAGTATCATGACCTCTATTAGCTACATCAAAGTCTGATTTAAGGTCTATGAAGGCTGCTTATGTCTTATCTTTTGAGTGAACAAGATATTCTGCAACGCATGTCTGTGTGGTGTGCCCGGGCATGAACCCATACAGACTAGGAGCCAGTTTGTCTTTGACTTGAAACATGAGACTGTTGAGAACAACTCTTTCAAGGACTTTACACATACAGGATGTGAGTGAAATGGGCCTGAAGTTTGGAGTTAGCTTTAGGAATTGGTACTATGTTTCCATTAGTCCATGTCTTAGGCAGAATACCCTGTATGTGGCTCAATTGATACAGGTCAAGCAGTGGATGGTTAGCGACCTCATTTAACAATCTCAGGGTGTTATAGGTTATGCCATCTTCACCAGGGGAGGATGATTCACCTTTTATTAGTGCTGTTGTTAGTTTGTGGTGCATTATAGGAAACTGGTCGGTAAGGTCTGGTGAGGAACAGGCTATTTCAATAATGAAACCCCGATTAATGTGTGTGGTTTTAAGATATTGCTGTATGTCAGGGGGCAGGGAAGTGATTTGTGACTCACTAGACCGTTGGTCTAATAGCATGTCAGCATATTCTGCAGGGCTGTGATAAAGTTGGACTAGGGTGGGTGACTTGGTAATGGCTCTAATTTTGTTCCACACTTCTGCTAGAGTGGTTGTTCTATTAATCCCCTGTAAGAATTGTTCCCAATTGGTGTTTCTCACCTGACCTTTGAGTTCACGAAATGCTCTCGAGGGAGTGCAAATTAAGATGCTTTAACCTGCCTCTGTACTCAAGGTTCGTAATGCCCGGGATTAGCCTTGTCATTCTCCTCTGAATTCTTTCCAAAGATTCTATATCTATTCTGTAATACGGTGACCAGAATTGAACTGCGTAATCCAAGTGAGGTCTCACAAGTGCAAGATATAGTTTTAGGATGACCTCGCTAGTCTTGTAACTAACACTCTTTTGTATGAACCCAAGTACTTTATTAGCAAATACACATTGTTTACTTGACTTAAGATTTCTACTTATCATTTCTCCTAAATCTTTCTCGCAGTCGGATTTCTCAATAACATCGTCGTTCATCTGGTATCTGGTTTCCCTGTTTACATCTCCTATACAGAGTCCTTTACATTTGTCCACATTGAATTTCATCTGCCATTTTTCAGACCATTCGAAAATTGGTTTAGATCTTCCTGTAGTTTTGCGGAGTCCTCGTCTGATTTAATCACACGCCCTATTTTAGTGCCGTCAGCAAATTTACTTATGTTGCTGTCTACGCTGATATCTATGTCGTTTATGTATATAATAAATAATAATGGTCCAAGTACTGAGCCTTGGGGAACTCCACTTGTGACGTTGCTGCAAAGGGACTTAGTGCCGTTAATGCTCACTCGCTGTTTCCTGTCCTGTAAACACGCCCTAATCCATTTAAGGATGTTATCTTTGATGCCATGTGCCTCTACCTTTCTAATTAGTCTTTCGTGGGGGACTCTGTCGAAGGCTTTGCTAAAGTCGAGATATACCACATCATAATTGTGCCCCTCGTCCACCGATTCGAAAACTGATGAAAAGAATGTTAATAGATTAGTTAGACATGAACGCCTACTTGTGAAACCATGTTGGGAATCATTGATCAACTTGTGCTTCTCCAGGTGATTTCGAATAGAGTTTGAAATGATTGCTTCCATTAATTTGCCTGCAATTGATGTTAAACTGATTGGACGGTAGTTAGGATAGTGATCTATATCCCTTTTTGAAAATCGGTATTACATTTGCTATCCTCCAGGATTCTGGTACTACACCCGTGTTTAAGGACATGATAAACAACTTTCCTAAGGGCATACTCAACTCTTCCCTACATTCCTTTAATACTCTGGCAAATATCTCATCGGGACCTGGTGACTTATTAGGCTTGAGTTTGTCTATTTGCTTACTAACATCGTTACTAGTCACTGCTATCTCACTTAATTTATTTTCTTCACTATCTCTGTATAGAGTCGGTGCCTCGGGTATCATGTTTAAATTTTCGGTGGTGAAAACTGTTGAAAAATATTTATTCAGATTATTGCTCATTTCTCCGTCTTTATCAGTTAGCTCGCCGGTATCTGACTGTATTGTTCCAACCTTTTCTCGTGTTTTAGTTTGAAACATTTGATAGAATCCCCTGGGGTTTGACTTCGCCTCCTTTGCTACCTTCAGTTCATTATTCCTCTTTGCTTTTTTTATCTCAGTCTTAACCCTACCGGCCAATACTTTATAATAATCTCGGAGGTAAACTTCACCACGATTTATTCTCCTACCTATAGCCTTCCTTTGTCCAATAAGATTCTTTAAACAATTATTTATCCATTTAGGGTCATTGTTGTTTGATCTTAGTTTTCTGTATGGTATGTTCTGCCTTTGTGCATCAAGAAGCCCATTATTTAAGTTGTTGTGGAACTCGTCAACCTCAGATCTCGTTATTAGGTCATTCTCAACCGTCAGTCTCAGGGTAAGGTGAGGTCGCCCTCTGTGGGTACATTGTGTGAGGTCACCTCATGTGAGGTCATGTAATTCACCCCCAATTGTGATACCCCTTCTCTCTGCTGCCTCTTCAAACTATCAAAGTTTGCTCTTTTGAAATCTGGGACTTCAGTGGAATTTTCCTTGTGTCTGCTCTGAAATTCTAACTGGAATTTAATTTCTTTGTGATCGCTGTTAGCAAGTTCGTTCCCTACCTCAGGAGGTTTTCTCTGTTTGACAGAAGTAAATCTAGTATATTATTACCCCGGGTGGGTTCGGTTATATGTTGGCTTAGGAAACAGTCCTGGGTTGTTTCAAGAAAATCTCTGATTTGATTTACCCGTAAGGTCAATCCAATCTATTTGGCTAAAGTTAAAGTCGCTCCCACTGCAGTCGCCTCCACCCCCGTGCTCATATGTTCTCCTAAGCTAACCTTCACACAGTGAGGTCCCAGCCCCAGGTACCCAGTGATAACTGCCCCTGAGACTCAACAACACCAGCCATATGTTAATCCGTCCACGATAGGGAGGCCTGGGACCACACCTCACTCATTTGAGTGAGTCAGGTCCTGTGACACCAGACCACGTGGTGTCCCCATGATACTACACCACGTAGTGAATGAGTTGCTACAGCATCATGTGAGGCCCCTAATAACACCATCTGTGAGGGAATTACTACACCATGTGAGGCCCCTCAAAACACCATCTGTGAGGGAATTATTACACCATGTGAGGCCCCTCATAACACCATCTGTGAGGGAATTACTACACTATGTGAGGCCCCTCATAACACCATCTGTGAGGGAATCACTACACCACATCAGGCCCCTCATAACATTATCTGTGAGGGAGTTACTACACCATGTCAAGCCCCTCATAACACCATCTGTGAGGGAATTACTACACCACGTCAAGCCCCTCATAACACCATCCGTGAGGGAATTACTACACCACATCAAGCCTCTCATAACACCATCTGTGGGGGAGTTCCTACACAACGTGTCTGCTGTTCAACACCTCAGCGCACAAGATCTACGTGACCCCCACTGTAAACATTAATCTGTATGTTCACTTATGTTCCTTTACCTTTCTCTAATAAAGGCTTTTGTTAAACCACCAATGTCAATATAGGTAATAAGTCGTTTATGTCCAATGTATATTTTCAGCCTTTGGGCTGCAGAACTTTCTCAATAAACCGCTAATTATTATTATTATTATTATTATTATTATTAACACACACACACACACACACACACACCCACCTACCTTAACGCACCCCTTCACCGATTTGCTTCCTTACGCTCGTATGTAAAGTTCACCCACTTCTCCTGGCGTGAAAACTTCCCACTGGTGGGTGGTGTTACTCCCGCCCCCTAGCAACAAGAAACACCCTTCACTAGTATATTTCAGTTTGTGACTAGGGATAATAATCGGGATGTGTGAGTCTGGTGGTCACACGGTTAACCTTTAATGTAAACATATGCAATAGGAAATCAGAATTATTGATAAATGATGGTAACAAGTGAAAGGGGGTAATTAGTATGAATTAAATATCACAGATTTTAACTCCTGAACCGTGGCTCTCGGGTGAAGGTGGTGACGTAACAAAGCCGGCTATGCGCTATATCCAGGAGAAGCATTAACTGTTATCAGCTTATGTAACCTCACGGTTGCCATACCTGTGGCCGTATTTTTCAGCTGATCAGAGGAGAGTTTGAAATGCCAGTTGTCAATTTCTTATAAAATCGTATTTAATTTCTTACCATCCGCAGTTGTATAATCAGTTATGATACAGTATATTAAGTCTGGAGACGATTAATTGTGATAAAGTGATGAGGACTCAAAGATGTTTGTGTTGGCCTCAGCGTGCTGGCAGAGTTAGCAGATTAACAAGATGTGTGTGACCCACTTAAAGGTTGCCAGCTGCTTCAATTATTTACAGATGTCGGAAAGGCGGAAACACACTGTCCCACTTCGAATATATTTTAGAGATACAAAATTATACTGTAATGATGTGCATTTTGTGTGGGTGGTGGTGGCGGCTACCTTTGCCCTCTCCCTTTTAATTCCTGCCATAAACTCCTACCCCCCCCCCCCTAAACAATACAAGCTTCACTCACTCAAACCTTCTCTCCCTGTCAAGTTTTACGCTACTATAACGATATCCTTAATACAATTATATTTTCACTGATATTTATCTAATTCTCTTTATGGTTATAGGGAATAAACGTATTGCACATAGTATCAGGAAAACTAATGGCATTATGGAAGCGTCTGAGGACATAGGCGTTGACACCATCTGCCAAGTCACAATATTTCCTATAATGCAGAGCGTAGCCTAAATATTACCCGTAATTGTTTGGCATGTATGCAATAGCTTCGTATTATTTTAACAGTTTGCCAATCACCTTTAAACGTTCCAAGTTTTGTTACTCTCTTGCGTTATTTTGAAACTATACTATACAGTTTTTGCAATTTTAATTCTGCTTATACTTCATATTAATGTATAATGAAAGAAGTGACAGTGTTTATTAATGTCACTGGTGACAGCCACTCTGGGTTCAGGTAGCATGGTCACCACCACCATTACCTACTAACCCCTACAACTACATTAATCGTAGTAGTGCAGCACTTCCTACCTTAAGCCCCCTCCGTTTCTAGAATGCAATTTTGTATTAATTTGTATTTAATCATTTAACAGGAAGAATAAACGCATAGACGTAGGGATGGATAGGTGTAGAAGGTGATCACGATACAAGCACCTCTCTTCCCTTTCCTTCTTTCCTCCCTCCATCAGTCCACCCTTCCCCCTCATTCCCTACCTGCTTCTTCCGGCCCCAACCACACATACGGTTTCGCCATGCATATACTGTATCTATGATCCATATGACTAGATTATAGGTGTTTTTGACATTATTTGCACATCATAAATTTATCACAATTACTCGCAAATCATCTTTCAATGATGAGAGATAGTTTTATTTACGTTTGATGATAAATATCACCATTTAAAAATATGAATACGTAATCTTGAGGTTTTTTCAGTCATGCAGTATTTCGTAGTCTCGCCATTTTTCATTTAGGCGACTTGATCCGTTTATAATTATTATGAGCAGAAGATATTATTCCGCCGTTTTTTAGTAGTGTGTAGTTGCTTTAGATCGTAATTTTAATAACTTTGCCCAAAAGAAGCATTCAACTAGTCTCGGCCAATCACCATCGCCCTTTGCATCCATGATACATCCATTCAGTGGGTGTTACTACACGCGCGTTACCAGTTATTGATACTGATATATATATGGGAGGCCAGAGAGTTTTGTCCGAGACTGTAGTGTACCTCCTAACTTATGGCGAGTGTTCCCTGGTTCCTTCTAACGTCTTTATCCTTTAATTAGTAATTAGACATACAAGAAAGTCATTTCAACCTTTAAGGAGCTCACAGTTCCGTACTCTCGGAGGGGTTGACTTATTTTGGACATTTTTACTTCCTTTCCCCCCTAAGCCTACCCCATCCTGAGCCGACCCCTTCCTAAGCCTACCCCCATCCTGAGCTTACCCTCTCCTGAGCCTTTCCCATCCTGAGCCTACCCCATCCTGAGCCGACCCTTCCTAAGCCTACCCCATCCTGAGCTTCCCCCTCCTGAGCCTTCCCCATCCTGAGCCTACCCCATCCTGAGCCTACCCCTCCTGAGCTTACCCCATCCTGAGCCCCATCCTGAGCCTACCCTTCCTGAGCCTAACCCAATCCTGAACCCCCTTCTGAGCCTACTCCATCCTGAGCCTAGCCTACCCCACCTGATCCTGACCTTCCTGAGCCTACCCCATCCCAGCCTCCTTCCTGAGCCTACCCCATCCTGAGCCTACCCCATCCTGAGCCTACCCCATCCTGAGCCTACCCTCCTGAGCCTACCCCATCTACCCCATCCTGAACCTACCCCCTTCCTGAGCCTCACTGAGCCTCCCCCTCCTGAGCCTACCCCTCCTGAGCCTACCCCCTGAACCTACCCCATCCTGAACCTACCCCTTCCTGAGCCTACCTTCCTAGCCTACCCCCATCCTGTGCCTACCCCCATCCTGAGCCTACCCCATCCTGAGCCTACCCCCTGACAGTAATCGTTAAAAGAACCAGAGGGCGTTAACACGTAACCCACGACAAACAGAAAATTAAAAATAAGATGATTTGGTAATATTATTAGGGATGAGGGATAATAACAGAAATATTAATAGGCAAAGTTGAGGGTAGGAAGGCCAGGGGAAGGCAGAGACTGGGATGGATGAAAGTGGAAATTAAAATCTGGGGCCCCAGAAGATACAAAACCGTAGAGGATTGGTAAAAACAGTCCGAGAACGTTTACAGTAGAGGACTGTGGTCACCAACCCTTAGATATGAGGACGGTACTTTGATTGATTGATTGCTATTATATGACTATTGTTGTTGTTGTTGTTATCTAACTTTAGTTTGTTATTCCCTCAGGTAAGCGTCAGAGCTTCGCATTAAGTATGACACCATGACATCATGTTCGGGAAGAATATATTTAGGTAAGTTATGGTCGATTATATTAAGTTTATTTGTGATTGGTGGGTCATTATTAGAAAATTAATAATGACAGAATAACGATGTTTAGGGAACAGTGAAGAGCTACGAGGAGGTCCAATTGATATGTAATTCATGGGTTCGAATGTCACCTGAAAAGTAATAACAATCATAAAAGGACATATCATGATACATCAGTAATCATCTTCATTTATCATCATTAGCTCGATCTATTCAACCTTGACTTCTGATTGAGTGAAAAATTGTGAGAACTTTGTGATTAAACATTTCACAAAGCCCCTCAGGTCTTACGCGCCTCAGCCGTCAGGGGAAGGCGGCTGAGGTGAATCGGTACAAGAAGATAGTAAATATAAGCAAAAAAGATAATTGAGATGATAACATATTAGCTGGATCGATTAAGGATAAAAGTGGCACATAATTAACATCCTGTGCACGTGTGTAATGTAAGCATGGGAGGAATATACGGAAGTTGACGGATGATCAAATTTAAAGATAAGCAAATAAAAGAATGATGTGGAATAATGATTCAAAGATTATAAAAAGTGAGAGAAAGTGAAAACGTCGGGAAATATGAAAGTTGATATTTGCTATGAACAAAAGATTATAATAAAACGGTGTTTTATTTTTTTAAGCTGTTGAATGTAACAGATGTAAGAGAGGCAGATTTGCCATGTATGGGACGGTTACAAATGGAAAAAAAATAGTTAAAAGAGGAAGACAACGATAAGCAGGGGATAGACGAGAGATTGGGCAAGTTTATGAATGGTTATGCGTCAAGTGTGGATGGAATCACTTTAGAAATGTTAAAGACAAGCTGGGAAGAGTAAATTGTTTACCTTATGCAGTTCCTCTCTCGGATAAATTAAAAAAATATACATATATTCTCATCTCTGTGAAATAACTGAAATCATGCTGGTAATTTTTTTTAACAGCATTGCACTCTGGAGGTAAGACTTACTGACCCGTTGCTGTATGATATGAAGCGGGTATATGAGTTGTAGGGTGTCTGTTAATGGAAATATGTGAGAGGGAAGGGAAGTCCATAACGGAGAAGTGGGAGGAGTGAAGATTTGATTTTGCCGCTTACAGCGGCTACTTTATTGTGCACCCCACACTCATCCTGTGAGTGGTAGCGCAAAAGGATTACAGAGTAGAGTTTACAACGGGTCATGATAATTAACCCCCGTTGTCAGGATATTATGGCACTGAATGTTACACAGTATTTCAATTACATTATTTGTTTACTTTTATACATAAAGGGTAACTTATTCACAAATGCGTGAGTACAGGCGTGTGAGGCAGTATGTCTGGCCGCACACTTTGTTATTCACATTTGCGTGAGAAGTATTCAAGCACATTGTGTATTTGGTTCTATACATGAGAACTTATATAGTTACTAAGTGCAAAAAAGTGGATACAATCTTAATATATCAGCTATCTTGCCATTAGAGGCAAAGGGTTGTGCCATTTCACACATAGTGTGCTTGGACCTGTCCTTAAAAGGTTCTATCTTCACACAGTCGAGGACGTAGTGTTCAAGTGTGTGGCTATATGTCTGGCCACACACTTTACATTTAGTTTTGTTTACATCTGCTTGAGGAACATACTGCCAGAGGTACTTATATCCTAACCTTAATCTAGCGGTTACAACATCTTGTAATCTAGTGATCTTGTTACTTGCTCCATATACTGTACAAGTTTCACTTCATACATCTCATCATGGTAAACTATGGATCGACTAGTGCCTGCTTGCACTTATCTACTTGCGTCAAATTTATGAATAAGTTCTTTCCTAATTACAGTTTTAAGGGTTCTTTTTGACAGACCCAAATTGTATTCAACAGTGTCTTTGTCAGACGCGAGTTTGGCGAGGGCATCAACTCTGTCATGTTTTATGAGGCCTATGTGAGAGGGGATCCACAACAGTTTGACCTTGACACCCCGGTCAACAAGGTACGCATATTTGTGTCTGGCTTCAGAGACAAGAGCGTGACATCTTGAGTTTGGGTGTCAAGGGCAAGTAGTGAGGATAGAGAGTCAGTGATGATGAGACTGTCAGTGACAGTGATTTCAATGAATTTAATAGCTGTGTGTATGGCAACTAATTCAGTTTGTAGAGTGGATTCCCAGTTGTTAATTCTAACTCCTTTCTCAATTATATTACCGTCAGGTTGAGTCACAACAATAGCACTTCCAGCCCTCCCACAGGTGGTGTTAAGAGATCCATCAGTGTAGACGGTCTGTGCGATATTATCATCAATCTGTAGAGTGTGTATGTGTTCAAGTGCTATCACTTTGGCAGTGTGTTGGAGATAAATATTTTGTATAATTATTTTTTTAGGCGGATATGTCGGTATTGTGATATCGAAGGGAACCGTCCGCCAGGGTGGCAGGAAGCGCTGTTGTGTCTCAACTTTGTACAAATGGTCTAGGCCAAACATCTTCATATGTGTAGTTGTAGTTTGGATCCATTTAGACTCACCAGTCCCATGGTTCATACATTCTAGCAATTTTAAGGAAACAATGTTATCAGGATCACCACGCAGAAGCCTCAGGGCTATCATGAGGTTGACTTCAATTATTCTATCTTTAACACTGGGTACACCTAGTTCTTTCTTCATATTAAGTACTTTAGTGCTCCTGGGACATCCTAGGATAATTCTGAGGGCTTTATTTTGCATTTTCTCGAGCTTGTCAACGCCTTTCCTGGTGCGTGGTAATCTATCAGAGATCTTATATAGCCTAGGCACATTGTTTTAACAATTCTAATATTAGCACCACAGTGTGGGCTGTACCCCCCTACACTTCTAAGAGGTCTCAGTCTGTCAGTACATTGGCGGGTTAGCTGTTGTATGGCAGGTAAGGTACAAGGGACGGAGACACCAAGATATTAAAAAGAAGAAACATAGTCAATAGCGGTTACCAGCTTGTTTGTTGAACACCTTTGTTTTCTCAGTGGAGATAATAAGACCGAGGTTCTCACAGGCTGCGTATACTGTACATGGTTCAGGGTGGTTTGCATTTCACGATGAGTTTTAGTATGTATAAGAATGTCATCAGCATAGCTGATTGTGATATTGCTGGGGTTGTCTGGTATAAAATTTAATAATGCATTCATAAGAACATTGAACAAAGTGGGGCTAAGTAGTCCACCTTGAGGGGTACCAAGTTGCATATCTTTAACTTCACTTTTGTAACCCTGAAACAGTGCAGCAGCCCTTCTGTTGGTTAGGTAACCACTTATCCAGTGTAACAGCCTACCTCCTATATCCATTTTGGCTAGTTCGTACAATATCAGTTGTCTATCGGCAATATCAAATGTAACTTTTAGGCCAAGAAATGTGGTGTATCTGTGCCTTTCATCACCATGCACAGTTAGGAATGTGGTGATGCAATTATGTACACCTTTACCATGGGTGAAGCCATTTATGTTAGGAGACATGTGTTCTCTGATTCTGTATAAGAGTGCCAAGAACCATCCTCTCAAAGGCTGTCCTGGTTTCGGTATTGATACAACAATACTGCTGGTCCATGATGCGGGTAGTTGGCCCTCGGCATGACTCATATTGTACGATACCAATAATGGATTGCCCGGTACACGCCTTGGTAGTCTAACGATGTTGTAGGTGACTCTGTCCTCTCCAGGAGAAGTAGACCTACCCCTGGCAAGGGCGGCGTCAAGCTCCCACTCAGTATATGGAATCACACTCATCGTGCTGTTTGCCCAGCATAAAGTTGATAAGATTACTTCTCTCTACAGACTTCGCATCAAGGAGTCCCCGAGTCCTAGCTGGTAACATGTCATAGCTAGACACATGAGCCCACTTTGTTATTAGCAGAGGGTTTGGATGGGAGACGTGTCTACTGTTTTTACCACTGATTGTGTTTATGTCTTTCCAGGCTTTGCTGAGGGATGTGTGTTGGTTCAGGCTGTTGACATATGTCTCCCATGAATTTTGTCTGAGTTCATTTACACGTTGCCTGATAGCAGCAAGGGAAGCTTGATACAATTGTAACATTTGAGGTGTCCTAATTTGTTTGTAACCCTTACCCACCCTCCTGACTCTAGCCCTGAGGGTTTTTTCTTCAGTTTAGGGTCATCATAGCACTGCTGTTGCCTGTTCCCATTATGCTGACCACGTTTTCTCCTTTTTTTTTTTGGAGGAGGCATTGTTGGTGAAGTATGTATAAGTCCTATCTATCAGATCGTCATGGAAACTTTGGTAGTTGTCAAGCTTGTCGTCCTTGTACCAGTCATGGATGAAGTCTATGAACTGGCTTTCATGTTCTTGCTTCACTGTGATTCTACGTCTGTTGGGTTTACCACCAGTGGGGGTGTCATTGGCTACATGTATACTAGCTTGGATTGGGCTGTGGTCAGACATAAGATCAGTGACAACATCAGAGCTATGAGTTGTGTATGACAGATTAAAACCAATACACTTGTCTAGAGCCCCGCCATAGATTTGTGTTGGTTCATTATTACCTATAATTTGAATATCTTCATATGCGCTGAGAAGTGAGATAAGTCTCCTACCATTAGTGTTAGTGGAGGAGTCACCTAATTTCTTGTGTCTAGTATTCAGGTCACCCATCAGGACAGTGGGCTCAGTGTTAAAGGTCTGGGAGATCTGTGTACTGAAGCTGATCTGAGGGAGCATAGGCGTTTAGCACGTTGAGTGTGGAGTTGCCCACGTGGATAGTGATCCCATGGTACTGAAGGTTGGTAGTCTTTTTGGATACAAGAGGTACATGCGGGAGTGACTTCTTAACATACATCAAACATGTGTGAGTAGAACTAGGATCATAATACACATAATTGGGCAGACTGGGTGGGGGCTTAACATTAGATGTGAGACATTCCTGCAGACACACAATATCGATGTCCTCAGTCACAACTTTGTGGTGGAGGTCAGGGTGTCGTTTTCTAAGGGATGAGATGTTCCAACTCATCACCTTCACCGCTCTGTATCTTTGTCTGGTATTAACACTGGCCATTATGAACTGTATTTGGAAAGAAGCAAAAGGCACTGTATGATACTGTTCTTTTCTACTCTGCCTGTCCCTTCGGCAGGCAATAGGTCATTTAACCTTTTTGAAACATTTCTGGAGCATGTACGGCTCAACAATTGTTGTATTTCAGTGGTAGACAACAACACACTTTGGTTACACTCGAAATCACCACCATTTTATGTTTGTGTTTGTTCACCTTCACTGACCATGTCCACAGAGGCATCAGTAGAACTGTTACCAGTATCACTATTTTCCTCTGCGTGGACACTAGTTCCTGGTGGGTCTTGAGTTTCCACATCTGGTACTGACATCTGAATGTCTTCAGTTTGACTGCAATCTTTCCATAGCTGCTGCACTGTGTTGGTGGTGTTCTTTTTCTGTAGTGTATCACAGAGACTCTTTAACATATCAGTTTGAGCTGTAAATTGAGCTTTGAGTTCTTTAATTTCATTTTTCAAATCATTGATCTCTTCACTTTCTGCGTGTTCACGGGGTGTGTTGGTCGCTACCTGTTGTGTCGGTACGTCTGTGTTGCCCCATACTGATCTTTCGATGACTGCTGGTGATAATCCTGAAGCTTTGGTGGGGAGGGTGGGCCAGGGGTTGGCCGTAGGGAGTACCCTCGCAGCAGTAATGTTTCTTGAGACCTGCCTGGGTGGCGGGTCTGGGCGCTGAAGGGGCGTAGGAGCTCTAGGACAGTCAGGGTGCCATACAGGAACTCCAACTGTTTTGCAGTTAATACACTTCTGTTGAATGACACTCCCTTGAGCAACTGTATCTCTGCAAGCCTGTGTTGCATGTTGTCTTGAGCATAGACCACACCACGGCTTAGTCGAGGGGCATAATCGGGCCACATGGCCCCAGTGTTGACAATTGTAACACCTCCAGGTAGGGGGCTGATAGAGAGTTACCTTCAGAGTCCGATAGGCACCACGGACTCGAATGGTCTTGGGTGGGTCCCCCGAGCCAACCCAGTCTGCAATGACTGTGTTCTTGCCCCCGAGTCGCTTCGTCCTTGTGATGGCGGGGTGAGCATCTAGTAGTGTAGGGGTCTGGTACTGGTCGAGCCCTTTGATTAAGATGGTTTTCTTGCTCGATGGTTGGGATGATTGTTCCATGGTTATTCCCTCTATGTTATTGGTGAGGAGATCCTGTAATACTGCTGGGTCGCTTCTAATCATAACATGATCTTGTGTACTGACTCTGAACTGAAACTCAGCGTCTGGGTGTTTATCTTCCGCATCGTTCAGCCATCGATACTTGACTTCAGGTGGTGTACCTTCAGGGAAGTTTAATGTTACTCTAATGGGGGGGTTGAGGTTGTAGTTGATGGTCTCTTAAGTTTTTCTGCCTTTTCGGCCTCCCGCTTGTTCCTGGACTGAACTAGTTGAAAGCCGTCCTCTCCATTGGTGTCAAGGTCAACACCATGGTCACCAGGCTCACTCAGTGCATCAGGAGAGTTAAAGCGAGTAGCTGGGTCTCCAGTCAACTCAGACATGGTGGAGTTACAGGACATTACAACAGAAATGGCATCTTAGTAGAGCAAAACAAAGAGATTTAACATTACATCCACGAGGAAAGAAAACAACTTGGTTAGGTAATTTAATAAAAGATTTTTCTCACGACTTGTAATAGGAGCCCTATACACAGCACCAATTAGTATGTTTTTTCCTTTTCATAATGATCTCGCAACATACCGCCTTATCATACAACTGACCATTCAAGAAATTTACATTGTCTACAAGAGAAATACGAGAATTCCTCACTAATATAACCATACCTCTACCAGGTTCATTCTGCATACCATCGAATTTACTATTTAACTCACTAAAAAAACTGATGAACTTTTATGTTTACCAGTAAATTAAATTTTAAAAACTAAATTAATAAATTGTATTATCAGAGTTTACTAGCCTATTATACCACTTATGCACTGGACTGGTATTTATTTATTTCCCTTTTTTATCTATATTTTATATTTCTGGCTTCACTGCATTTTCACTTCCAACAATTCAGTTAATTAATTGAATTATTATACATCCAAATGAATGGAAGTCGAATACAGTATTATGTTACTATCATTCGCCGCTCACCAATTCTGCTCACCTCGGAATCTCTGAGCGTTCTGCCGGGAGTGCCGTACGATATGTTGGGCAAACACTTCATTTTTACTTAGACTTCACTTTTAACTGCTACACCGGCGTATAAGATGCACGCTCGCATTAGATGCACCCTGATTTTGGAAGGAAATATTTAGGTTAGGTTAGGTAAAATCTCACAGTTGGTAATGAAATTATGCATGCAGTCACTCAGTGTGTCAAACAAGCACTTGGAATTTACCAGTACTAAAACCCAAATCATATAGTAAACTTCCAATTCTCCCAAAACACGCCTGTTGTTAAGAAGCGAAATGACTCACAACTCTTAAGTACTAATTCCCTTCTTAATCTTAGATATACTCTGCTTGTTAATCCACGAACACAGTCACTGTGCTACTACTGCTGATATGAGCCTGATTATGTCGTATCTGCCACTGCTGTAAGGTTAAATACATTATTCAAGGGTAGATATGACAAGCACACCCCACAAAAAACGGAAGCTGGCAGTAGGTTGTATATAGGTCAGCAAGCCACCCGAAACATCTTGATAACTTGGTTGGTGTCCCACTCACTGTAACACTGTCCCAGTAGCTTGTGTTATTGTTTTGGTTAAGAGAACTACCAACAGGATGTGAAACTCATATCACTACTGTCATGTTTTGTATTCCCGCACCAGGACGGCCTTCGCACCGTCACTAGTGCCGGCCCTGCCACCAGGGCGACGACGCACTACTGTCATAAACCCGAGTGTTGCCACTTAATTCAACCAAAGTGATAATCCATGTACTGTACAGTTTATATAATGTTTTATGTCCGTGTTAAAATTTCCACAGGCTCAGAAATTTAACTATGCTTTAGGCCCGGAACTATGGGGCCCCAGTATTTAAAAGGGCTTTCAATTTTCGATTAAACGAGGGTGGGGGGTGGGGGGGGGTGAGAGCCGACACTTCTCAGTCTGCCTATAGATGTATAGCATAATTAGCAGCATGTTAATTAGGTTAAATCATTACTTAAATATAAATTATAATAAAACTGTAACAAATGAAAAACAATTGAAATTTGAGAGTCCCCTTCAGACTGAGGCCCGAAGCTGTAACTTGTTTAGCTTGTGCTAAATCCGGCCCTGGTTAGGTTAGAGTATTTTAGGTTAAGTCAGATTAGATTAGGTTAGGTTATCTTAGGTTAAGTTAGATTAGATTAGTGTTTCGGTGTTTAATCATCAAATGGTCTGTTATGTTTAGTACAGTACCTTAGATTAGTGTAACAAGACATAACTTGCATAGAAGAGGATTACATATAGGTAGAATATTTATAGTAAGAGAAATGTAAAGAGAGTTAGAGTTTGGTAGCGTAGCCGGTTCGTTGATTACACTGCGTCAATACACTTATCTTATCTTATACTGCGTCAATTCACATATATCACGATCTTAAGGGACATCTTCTCAAACACCACTTCGATACAACTATTTGTTAATTCACTCAATGACATGGACACGTTAATATCATTATTATATCGGGGTACTAACACATTATGTTACGTTACTCGACACTGACTCTCGGACACAACATGAATGAATACACTTCCCATGGAAGGTAACTCACCCCTAGGAATCGTTCTGACAAAGACTCACGTGTACCCTGACGTAGGCCCAGTGGGTGCTGGCTGGGCTGTCTCATATGCGAGACTGCTTAGCTGGTGAGGCCGGGGCGTCTCCCTCCCGACCTTGGGGGGGGGACGTGCGTGACTCTGATAATCTCCAGAGTAATGAGCGTCTCCTCAGAATGTCCGAATAACACCCAGAATGTCCTCCTGGACAGGACTGTCGGGCCTTTATATGGGGGAGGAACAGCCGGCATTTTGACCTCTGCAAATTAACACTAAACTGGTTAGATCTGGACAGCTGTGTGCGTGGTCATGCCCAGGTGTGTCTTAGGTGTGGTTGTAAGTCAAGTCATAAGAACATAAGAACATAAGAATGGAGGAAACTGCAGCGGGCCTATTGGCCCATACTGGGCAGTCCCGTTTACACCCAACCCCTATTGCTCATATGAGCATCCAACCTATGTTTGAAGCAATTCAGCGTATTCGAGTTAATGATGATATTTGGTAACTTGTTCCATTCATCCACTACTCTGTTCCCAAACCAGTGTTTACCTATTTCACGCCTAAATCTAAATTTGTTTAATTTAAAACCATTGTTACGAGTTTGCTCCTGGTTGGATAATTTGAGTACCTTTGTAATGTCCCCTTTGTTTAGCCCTGCCTTCCACTTATACACCTCTATCAGGTCGCCCCTCGCTCTACGTCTCTCAAGGGAGTGCAAACTAAGATGCTTTAACCTGTCTATATACTCAAGGTTCCTAATGCCCGGGATTAGTCTTGTCATTCTCCTCTGAATTCTTTCCAAGGATTCTATATCCATTCTGTAATACGGTGACCAGAACTGAACTGCGTAATCCAGGTGTGGTCTCACAAGAGCAAGACACAGTTTTAGGATGACCTCGCTAGTCTTGTAACTAACACTCCTTTGTATGAACCCAAGTACTTTATTAGCCTTGTTACGAGCAAAAACACATTGTTTACTTGGCTTAAGGTTCCTACTTATCATTACTCCTAAATCTCTCTCGCAGTCGGATTTCTCGATGGCATCGTTGTTCATCTGGTATCTGGTTTCCCTGTTTACATCTCCTATACTGAGTACTTTACATTTGTCTACGTTGAATTTCATCTGCCATTTTTCAGACCATTCGAAAATTGGTTTAGATCTTCCTGTAGTTTTGCCGAGTCCTCGTCAGATTTCATAACACGTCCTACTTTAGTGTCATCAGCAAATTTGCTTATGTTGCTGTCTATGCCGATATCTATGTCGTTTATGTATATAATAAACAATAAAGGTCCAAGTACTGAGCCTTGGGGAACTCCACTTGTGACGTTGCTCCAATGGGACTTAGTGCCGTTAATGCTCACTCCCTGTTTCCTGTCCTGTAACCACGCCCTAATCCATTTAAGGATGTCACCTTTGATGCCATGAGCTTCTACCTTTCTAATTAGTCTTTCGTGGGGGACTCTGTCGAAGGCTTTACTAAAGTCGAGATATACCACATCATAATTGTGCCCCTCGTCCACCGATTCGAAAACTGATGAAAAGAATGTTAATAGATTAGTTAGGCAAGAACGTCCGCTTGTGAAGCCATGCTAGGAATCATTGATCAATCCGTGCTTCTCCAGGTGATTTCGAATAGAGTTTGAAATGATTGCTTCCAGTAATTTGCCTACTATTGATGTTAGACTGATTGGGCGGTAGTTAGAGGATAGTGATCTATCCCCCTTCTTGAAAATCGGTATTACATTCGCTATCCTCCAGGATTCTGGTACTACACCTGTTTTTAAGGACATGTTAAACAACTTTGCTAAGGGCATACTAAGCTCTTCCTTACATTCCTTTAATACTCTGGCAAATATCTCATCGGGACCAGGTGACTTATTAGGCTTTAATTTGTCTATTTGCTTACTAACATCGTTACTAGTCACTACTATCTCACTTAATTTGTTTTCTTCACTATCTCTGAATAGAGTCGGTGCCTCGGGTATCATGTTTAAATTTTCGGTGGTGAAAACTGTTGAAAAATATTTATTCAAATTATTGCTCATTTCTCCATCGTTATCAGTGAGCTCGCCTGAGTCTGACCGTATTGGTCCAATCTTTTCTCGTGTTTTAGTTTGATACATTTGGTAGAATCCTTTGGGGTTTGTCTTCGCCTCCCTTGCTATCCTTACCTCATTATTCCTCTTTGCTTTCCTTATCTCGGTTTTAACCCTACTCGCCAATACCCTATAATAGTCCCGGAGGTGAATTTCGCCACGATTTATCCTTCTACCTATAGCCTTCCTTTGGCCAATGATGTTCTTTAAATAATTATTTATCCATTTAGGGTCATTGTTGTCTGATCTGAGTTTTTTGTATGGTATGTTCTGCCTTTGTGCATTAAGTAACTCACTATTTAAATTGTCGTGGAACTCGGCAATCTCAGATCTCGTTATCAGGCCCGTGTCATCTGTCAGGTTCACGGCCAAGCGCGACACCCCCTCTCTCAGCTGCCTCTTTAAACTGTCTGTCAAAGTTTGCCCTTCTGAAATCTGGTACTTTAGTGGAATTTTCCTTACGTCTGCCCTGAAAATCTAACTGGAATCGAATTTCTTTGTGATCGCTGTTTGCAAGTTCGTTCCCTACCTCGACATTGCTAATGAGGTTTTCTCTGTTCGACAGAACTAAATCCAGTATATTATTACCCCATGTGGGTTCGGTTATATGTTGACTTAGGAAACAGTCCTGGATCGTCTCGAGAAAATCCTCTGATTCTGAGTTACCCGTAAGGACAGTCCAATCTATTTGGCCAAGGTTAAAGTCGCCTACTATACAGACTTTGTTGTGTATGGAAGCCCTGCGCATTTCATCCCAGATAAGTCGCTCATTGACGCTATCAAGATTGGGGGGTCTATATGTTACTCCTGTGATTAATTTTTCCCGACCGTCGCTTAATTCTATCCAAATTGTTTCTGTATTCCTCTCAGTTTTTATTTCCTTATTTATTTCACACTTCAGATTATCCCTAACATATCACAATTCATTTCCTCCTTTCCTGGTCTGTTCATCAAAGTGGAAACAGTTTGTAACCCGCAATTTGGTATTCGACTGGTAATTCACGGTGTCTAGGTTGATCCATGTTTGAATGCAATTATATCGATTTCTTCGGTACATACTAAGGCCCCAATATCATCCATTTTTTTGTTTCTCATACTTCTCTACTGTTCGCGTAGGTATATACTTAAGTTAGTCGTGTTCTGAGTCCTCCCTTACTGCGGTTTAGTTTTTAAAACTCCTGTCTAATTCTAGTTTTGTCATCATTCCTAACACTATTTCCCTGTAATCTTTTCGCCTTGTTTACCCGCCTCCCACTGCAGTCTGCCCCTCCTGCACCCCTCGCGGCCCATATGTTCTTAGCAGCTTCAAAGACTTTATATCTTTGAACTGCCTCTCTAGGAGCCCCAGCCAGGTGTTGCTACTCATCCCGTAGACAGGTGCACCTTGATCCCCAGCAGCGTCCCTTCTGCCATAGAAGTTGTCCCAGTTGTCAATGAATGGACCTTGTTATTGACTTGCAATATCTGGTCAAGACGGTCGCTGACACCCACAACTGCCCCTTGACAAACCATTCACTGCCAACTTTCAGCAGGACACGCATACATAGGATCCCTCCTCGTAGTCCTAATATTGACTTATGGCCGCCTTGAACTAGTTCCTCACCGCCAATATTGCCTGCACTGAGGCAGATAATGGGTTTGTTCTCATTACCAGACAAGATATTGTCCATCCTGTCAATTATGAATTTACACCCCAGCCCTCAAAATACACCATCCTATTTTTGTTTTTACCACAAAAGGCCCCTGTCCATGTACCTTACCTGTGAGTCAACAACACCAAAGCTTCTATGATACTTTCCTTTGTCATCCCTGCCCCACTGCAGGGTCACTCATAGCATCCAATTCGTCTCTCGATAACTGAACGAAGGTACACTTAGCTGTTGCTGTCGTTGTTGTCTTATCCTCGGTATGCTTTTCACCACTGAGTTGGTCCTCCCACTACCCAATTTTCCACTGCTGATTTTTCGTCAGACACTGGCTTTACTCGCCCAGCCCTCTCCTTTAACGTCGCCAGCTCTTTTCCTTAATTTAGCTCTCCAACGTATTCTCTAATTTCTAACTTGGCCTCGCCAATTCTTCAATGGACCAATTCTAGCCAACAACCTCACCCAAGACCGCACATAGCACTGGCTATATTCCAGATAATTATCCCGTCAGTAATTAGCGGGCGAGGTCAGGTCCCATGCAGGACAGAGGTTCATACACAAAGAAATACATCATATTCATTAACAATATATATATATATACATATATATATATATATATATATATATATATATATATATATATATATATATATATATATATATATATATATATATTTTTTTGCAAGTAAATCACTGTAGGTGCGCGTGATCTGGTATATGTGATAACCGGTTGTTTGTAATTACTTGGGGTGAGTACAGACTAGTCTGTACTCACCCTGAAGATGTGAATAACATGAAAAACTGTTTCTTCTTTCTGGTTATCACATAATATATATATATATATATATATATATATATATATATATATATATATATATATATATATATATATATATATATATATATATATATATATATATATATATATATATATATATATATATAGATCAGATTCATGTGGGTGATGTCACAGTTCACTGCCATGCAGGACAGATGTTCGTACACAACATCAACATCGACGTAAGTCCGGACCTACAGCCTAGAAAACAGTGCGTTAATGTTCGAAATAAGGCAAACAGAGTATTGGGTTATATATCTAGAAGTGTAAGTAAGAAGAGTGCAGAGGTCTTATTGCAACTATATCTTGCACTAGTCAGGCCGCACCTCGATTATGCGGTTCAGTTCTGGTGCCCTTATTATAGATTGGATATCAATTCACTAGAGTCGGTGCAGCGAAGAATGACGAAAATGATTCCGGGACTTAGAAACCTTCCATATCAGGATAGGTTAAAGAAACTTAACTTGCATTCCCTAGAAAGACGAAGAGTGCGGGGAGATAGATAGAAGTATTTAAGTGGGTGAAAGGAATCAATAAAGGGGATATAGATAAAGTTCTTATAATATCCGAGCAGGATAGGACTCGGAGCAACGGATTTAAGTTGGATAAGTTTTGGTTTAGGATGGAGATAGGAAGAAACTGGTTCACAAATAGGGTGGTGGACGAGTGGAACAAGCTTAGCAACTTTGTAGTAAGTGCTGGAACTCCGGAAAGTTTCAAAAGGAGGCTAGATAGATTCATGGATGATAGAGAGTGGTAGTAACTCTCGACAGGAGCTGCCATGCACACTTGCACAGGCCAACCGGCCTATTGCAGAGTCATGTGGGTGATGTCACTGTTGACTGCCATGCAAGACAGTGGTTCATATACATTGGACGTCATATTCTAATTATACATTGGACGTCATATTCTAATTGAAGACTAATCAGTGTGGGCTAGCAAATTTGAATAAACAGCAAGAATGTCCCCCAGCATCCCCGATTCAATGTAGTAATTGCAAAGTTCATGATACAATAAGCCAGGTGGCCTGACGTCTTTGACAGTGTCACATTCAATAATATGGTGTTCAAGTGTATGCTTTAAACGTTTATCACAAAGTTTACATGCTGAGTGTTCCGGTATGGGTACAGCGTTATTAACTTGCCAGATGTATCTGCATCCTAGCCTAATTTTGGCCACGACTACATCACATTGTCTGGTTATGTCCTTATGCTGGCCATACCGGTACCTCTCGTTACAAAATTTGTCATATTTACTTATGCTACAACTGCCTGGTCTCTCTGCATTTCTCAGTTCTTCTAGATCAGAGTTCATGATTCTGACTTGAATGTTTTTAGGTACAGTCCAAGGTCACGGTCAATATTTTCTTTCCTACATAAGAACATAAGAACATAAGAACATAAGAAAATAAGGAGTCTGCAATAGGCCGGTTGGCCTGTGCATGGCAGCTCCTGTCGAGAGTTACTACCACTCTCTATCATCCATGAATCTATCTAGCCTCCTTTTGAAACTTTCCAGAGTTCCAGCACTTACTACAAAGTTGCTAAGCTTGTTCCACTCGTTCACCACCCTATTTGTGAACCAGTTTCTTCCTATCTCCCTCCTAAACCTAAACTTATCCAACTTGAATCCGTTGCTCCGAGTCCTATCCTGCTCAGATATTATAAGAACTTTATCTATATCCCCTTTATTGATTCCTTTCACCCACTTAAATACTTCTATCATATCTCCCCGCACTCTTCGTCTTTCTAGGGAATGCAAGTTAAGTTTCTTTAACCTATCCTGATATGGAAGGTTTCTAAGTCCCGGAATCATTTTTGTCATTCTTCGCTGCACCGACTCTAGTGAATTGATATCCATTCTATAATAAGGGCACAAGAACTGAACCGCATAATCGAGGTGCGGCCTGACTGGCGCAGGCCAGTCTTATCAGCACGGTCATGATACCTAATTCCAACATGGGACGGAATCCACACAAATTCGATACGAGAGTTGTGCTCATTGGCAGTTATCACATTTCTTTTCATATCACATACAACTTTAGACATAGAGCCTGACGGGCTGTTCATTGATTTCAAAGCACTGTGAGAGTCACAGAATATCACCCCAACTCCATTTTCTTTAAGTTAGTCTGTAGCTAAGTAGATTCCAGTTAGTTCAGTTTGTGTTGTGCTGGCCCAGTTGTTCAGCCTTTGCTTGTTTGATACTATCATCTCTTTTTCTTTATATATTAAAATTGCACAGCCTGTTCTACCTGTGTTTGTCTGCACAGAACCATCAGTAAAATCATAACATTCACTTGATTTTTGTACTCTCTATGTGTCTGTTAATAGTTTCTAGTGTGACACATCTCATCACATCGGTGTTTAACATTTGCTTACTGTCAACAGGAGTGTAATTAATGGGAACTGATATAGGTTAGGTTAGTGTACCAGTGTTTAATCAAGTGATCTATTATATTTAGTATGGTATCTTAGGTTAGGTTAGCTTCGGTTAGTGTTACAGTGTTTAATCATCAAGTGATTTGTTATGTTTAGTATGGTACCTTAGGTTAGGTTAGTGTTACGGTGTTTAATCTTCAGGTGATCTGTTATGTTTAGTCCGGTACCTTAGGTTAGGTTAGTGTTACGGTGTTTAATCTTCAGGTGATCTGTTATGTTTAGTCCGGTACCTTAGGTAAAACAAAAGACACTTAAGGTTGTCGAGGCTCAGATTCACATTCACTCAAATGACATTCTTAAAATCACCACAATAATGCAAGGGAAAAAACAAAACTCTAGAATTAATTGGCTTTTCCTTACCTACTTGAACAAAAATAGGAACAACTTTAAAATTGTGGACGAGCAACACTCCCAACATTGTGGGGTGGCTCCTCTGTCCAACTGTTAGATAGGGTAGAATCAAAAACATTTAGTCTTATTAACTCTCCTCCTTTAGTTGATAATCTTTCTTTCTCTTTGCCGCAATGTTGCTTCAATCTCTCTTTCACAGGTACCTTAACGGGCAATGTTCAGTGGATTTAGCATCCTGTGTACCGCCGGCAAGGCTGTGGGCTCGTAACACTTGTCTTGCCCGCGGTGCCCACCATCCATCATCACTACATATAAAACCATACCATCATCACTACATATAACACCATTCATCATCACTACATATAACACCATCCATCATCACTAAATATAACACTACACCATTATCACTACATATAACACCATCCATCATCACTACATATAACACCATCCATCATCACTACATATAACACCATCCATCATCACTACATATAACACCACCCATCATCACTAGATATAACACTATACCATTATCACTACATATAACACCATCCATCATCACTACATATAACACCATCCATCATCACTACATATAACACCATCCATCATCACTAAATATAACAATATACCATTATCACTACATATAACACCATACCTTCGTCACAAAATATAACACCATCCATCATCACTACATATAACACCATCCATCATCACTACATATAACACCATCCATCATTACATATAACATCATAACATCATCACTACACCACTATACCATTATCACTGCATATAACACCATACCATCATCACTACACATAACACCATCCATCATCACTGCATATAACACCACCCATCATCACTACATATAACACCATCCATCGTCACTAAATATACCACTATACCATCATCACTACATATAACACCAAACCATCATCATTACATATAACACCATCCATCATCACTACATATAACACCATACCATCATCACTACATATAACACCATCCATTATCACTACATATAACACTATGCCATCATCACTACATATAACATATACCATCATCACTACAAATAACACCATCCATCATCACTACACATAACACCATCCATCATCACTGTACTTAACACCATCCATCATCACTATAGTAATAAACTGAGCTTGAGTTTTTACTAAATATAGAAATTCCAACTTCATTTTTTTCTGTAAGGTCAAATTTTGAATTGGCCTGAGTGAGGGTGCTGTAAGTCTGGGTCAGTATACTTGTACCCACAATTACTTCCCATAAAGTACAAAAGCTGCCACAGGCTGTGGCAGCTTTTGTACTTTATGGTGCCTGTGGCTCACAGGCCACCTTTATGATATTATATAATAAAAATATGACTTCATTTTTGTTATTGTTATGACATTACACTTTTTGTGTTTCGACCAGACACTTCTCTCGTAGTGTTGCGGCCGCACACCTCTCTCGTAGCGTTGCGAGTGCACAACTTCTCTTATAGCGGTGAAAGCGCACAAACTCTCTCTTAGCGGTGCGAGCGCACAACCTTTGTCGTAGTGGTGCTAGCGCACACCTCTCTCGCAGCGGTGAAAGCGCACAAACTCTGTCGTAGCGGTGAAAGCGCACAGACTCTCTCGTAGCGGTGCGAGCGCACACCTCTCTCGTGGCGGTGAAAGCGCACAACCTCTGTCGTAGTGGTGAAAGCGCACAGACTCTCTCTTAGCGGTGCGAGCGCACAACCTCTCTCGTAGCGGAGCGAGCACACAACCTCTCTCGTAGCGGTGCTAGTGCACACCTCTCTCGTAGCGGTGCTAGCGCACACCTCTCTCGTAGCAGTGCTAGCGCACACCTCACTCATAGCGGAGTGAGTGCACAAACTCTCTCGTAGCGGAGCGAGCACACAACCTCTCTTGTAGCGGAGCTAGTGCACATCCTCGCTCTTAGCACCGCAAGTGGACACTTCTCTCGTAGCGCCGCAAGTGGACACTTCTCTCGTAGCGCCGCAAGTGGACACTTCTCTCGTAGCGCCGCAAGTGGACACTTCTCTCGTAGCGCCGCAAGTGGACACTTCTCTCGTAGCGCCGCAAGTGGGCACTTCTCTCGTAGCGCTGCAAGTGTACACTTCTCTCTTGGCATTGCAAGTGGACACTTCTCTCGTGGCGTTGCAATTGGACACTTCTCTCGTGGCGTTGCAATTGGACACTTCTCTCGTGGCGTTGCAAGTGAACACGTCTCTCATAGCGCTGCAAGTGGATAATTCTTTCGTAGCATTGCAAGTGAACACCTCTCTCTCGTAGCGTTGCAAGTGAACACTTATCTCTCTCTCGTAGCGTTGCAAATGGACACTTCTCTCTCTCGTAGCGTTGCAAGTGGACACTTCTCTCTCTCGTAGCGTTTCAAGTGAACACTTCTCTCTCTCTCTCTCGTAGCGTTGCAAATGGACACTTCTCTCTCTCGTAGCGTTGCAAGTGGACACTTCTCTCGTAGCGTTGCAAGTGGACACTTCTCTTTCTCGTAGCGTTGCAAGTGGACACTTCTCTCGTAGCGTTGCAAGTGGACGCTAGAGACCCAGCGTGAACTAACTTAGACCATTGAAGCTTTTGAGTAACCATTAGATAAAGCTTACATAGTAGTAATTAAGCTTAAGTTGAATTAAGTTTTGGGGGTAAGTAAATAAGAACTAAGATATGCAGTACTTATATGTCTAGAAGGATTAACTGAAGATTAGGCACCCCAGCTTATTTCGCTTGATTATACACCTCAACGCTAACTGGGAGGGTTAGGTTAGGTTTGGGTTTAGGTTAGGCTATGTTTAGGTTAGATTTGTTTAGGGTTTTGTAGGTTAGGTTAGGGTGGTTAATCTGAAGGTGAAATAAGTTGTAGGGGCTAAAGTACACGTGGTCCGTGTTGTCTCAGAAGAGCAGGGGAGATTATGCTGTACAAGAATTTATTGGATATTTTATATTTGTGAAAAAATTTAATTTGTTTCTCGACGTAAAGAGAGAAAACTGAATTTGTTTGACTGAGCGGCTGAGAAAATTGGGAATTTTTTGGTATTATTTGAGAAATTTAGCGTGTGTGGGGGGGGAGGGGTTGAGTGTGTGTTATATGTCTGTGGGTAAGTGTATGTGAGTGTGTGTGGGTGGGTTGGCGGGTGAATGCGGGAGGGAAGGGAGGTGGGGTGAGTATGTATTAAGAGGTGTGGCGGGATATATTTTAAATTTGTTTGCTTTTATATGAAACATCACATACCAGCGCCTCTAGACACACACATACACCTAATTCTAAATTTTTTTGTAAACTTTTGAGGAAGTTTCTATATTTTGTCTACCGTGATTGGCAAAGGTTTCAACTCATTTCCTCACGTGTGGCCAAAAAATTCACGTCTCGGTTCTTCTTATGAGGAAGGTCAAACAAATAACCTTAAGATTTGTTCCCTCTTCTTATTTCACCTTAACACTACTTGAGGGATTAAATCAGTGTGTTCATTAATGTTAGGGTGGTTAATCTTCAGGTGAAATAAGCTGCGGGGGAATAATCTTTAGGTCTTCCGCTCGACACATCCTGTAGGTGTTCTCACGTGTGTGTAAAGCTCGTGCTTTGTATTCTTGTTTTTGATAAAGCTTATTTGTGTATATATTAAACCTCCTCGGTACGCACCCAGATGTAAACATGGCGAGTCACTAACACTTCTATGAAAAATATCCTTGGTGTCGTTTCTTCCTTCCCAACAGATGAAGAAAGAAAAAAACCAATCCGTATAAACAGTGACAAAATAGAATAAATGAAGAGAAGGAACTCATAATAAGGAGAGAAGATGTGGAGAAAGTTGTTCATGAAGTGAATAACTTTATTTTGATCATTAAGGCTCCTAGAGTGACATCCCACACGTGACGGAGGACATGTCTGTGGGGAGGGTAAGAAGGTGGACAGAGGCGAGATATACATTATTCTTATATCAGTGTTGGAGTAGTGCCAGGAGACGCCACTAGTTATAGAAAGACAAAGATTTAATTATTGATATAGCGGCGGGTATAATGGGGATGTTTGTGAATGAAAGTTGAGACTGATAATGATCTTTGAAAGAGGCAGTAAAAGTCTGTGTAAGTGTAAGAAGGTTATTTGTGTTTCACTCAAGTTATATGTTCCAGGAAGGCGTAGAAATGAAATAATCTGTACCGGAAGACAGACTATATGTGGACATTAAAGTGTTACGACAAACTCTTGTGTCTATCAGTATCATCAAATAGTATTTGTGTGTTTAGGTTTACCATTCACTTCTGCTTGGTTCTTTCAACAAAACTGTACTGGAGACTTTCTCAGTTATATATGCGATACAATACCAAAGCCATGTAAAGAGTTGTTTTGCATCATACATACATCTATCTATCTATCTATCTATCTATCTATCTATCTATCTATCTATCTATCTATCTATCTATCTATCTATCTATCTATCTATCTATATATATATATATATATATATATATATATATATATATATATATATATATATATATATATATATATATATATATATATATGTGTGTGTGTGTGTGTCCGCATGAGAATCTCAGAAACTACTTTACCGATCTGTAGTGATGATGGATGGTGTTATACAGTGTGTAGTGATGATGGATGGTGTTATATGTGGTGATGATGGATGATGTTATATGTAGTGATTATGGATGTTGTTATATGTAGTGATGATGGGTGGTGTTATATGTAGTGATGATGGATGTTGTTATATGTAGTGATGGTGGATGGTGTTATATGTAGTGATGATGGATGGTGTTATATGTAGTGATGATGGATGGTGTTATATGTAGTGATGATGGATGATGTTATATGTAGTGATGATGGGTGGTGTTATATGTAGTGATGATGGATGGTGTTATGTGTAGTGATGATGGATGGTGTTATATGCAGTGATGATGGATGATGTTATATGTAGTGATGATGGATGGTATTATATGTAGTGATGATGGATGGTGTTATATGTATTGATGATGGATGGTGTTATATGTAGAGATGATGGATGGTGTTATATGTAGTGATGATGGATGATGTTATTTGTAGTGATGATTAGACAATAAAATAATAGCAGTTTAATGCTAAAAAAATATACTTTGCTGTACCGTTGTAGTGAAAAACATGGTGGAACTTACATACACCGTTAATGAACTATTGATGGAAGAAGAAGTTTTGGGGACTGAACAGTGAGACAATGTGGAGCCTCCCGGAGGGTGGCGTCCTACCGTGACCTAGCGGATGAGCCGCCCGGGGCGAACAGCGGACAGTCGGTCACAGAAAACAGATCAGGAAAGGGAATCCCGTCTTAATGCTAACAAAGCGAACAGCGGACAGTCGGTCACAGGAAACAGATCAGGAAAGGGAATCCCGTCTTAATGCTAACAGAAAGCGAACAGCAGAAAGGCATTTTCTAGAAAATGATCAAGCGCATGAAATTCGTTTGAATGCTAATAGACAGAGAGCTGCAGGATCCAAAATTCTAAGAAAGAATACACAGTGGCATCCACTTGCAAGAGCAGCATTTAACTTTGACAATGAGATAGAATATGAAAAGTATCCCTCTGTTGTCATTGGCAACATGGATAAGAAATGTGAACACTGCGGTGCAAAGAAGTATAAAGGAGAATCTGCTGGACTGTGCTGCTCTCATGGGAAAGTACGACTGCCAAATTTGGAAAAACCACCACAACCATTGAAGACGCTCATGCTGGGAACAACACCAGAGTCAAAACACTTCTTGGAAAATATACTGAAGTACAATTCATGCTTCCAGATGACATCCTTTGGAGCTACCAGAGTAGTTCGTGAGCACGGATACATGCCCACATTCAAAGTCCAGGGTCAAGTCTATCACAAAGCAGGATCCCTCTTACCACTGGAAGATGAGCAGGCAAAGTTCCTCCAAATCTACTTCATGAGAGATCATGAAAAGCAGACTACTATCAGGTGTGGCAATATTCAAGGTGTCATACATGACATTGTCCTATCTATCCAAGAAATGTTGCATGAGCGCAACACGTATGTAGTCATTTAAAAATGCCCTGGAAAACAAGCCTTCTGACGAGTACAAAGTCAGGATCAAAGCAGACACGACCCCTAAGGGAGAACATGAAAGAAGATTCAATGCTCCTGTAGTTGATGAAGTAGCCATCCTGATTGTCGGTCAAGAGTTTGAGAAACGAGACATCATACTCAAAATGAGAGACGAGTCGCTCACAAGAAGAACATGATGCCACATGTACTGGAAGCTACAATACTGACAGGAAAAGCTAAAGGAGAGGACGTTTTTATACCAAGGATACCTCTCATCACCACTGACCTGCCATTTGAGTTCAAGCGACTTCAGTTCCCGGTTAAAGTGAGTTTTGCCATGACCATCTACAAAAGCCAGGGACAGTCCCTAAAGATGGTTGGCCTAAACCTGGTGTTTCCTTGCTACTCTCATGGTCAGTTCTATGTTGGATGCTCCAGAGTGGGAACTGGCAAAAATCTGTACATACTTGCTGCTAATGGCAAAACCAAAAATGTGGTCTACCTTAATGCACTACAGTGAGACAATGTGGAGCCTCCTGGAAGGTGGCGTCCTACCGTGGCCTAGCGAAAGAGCACGATTCCGCTAGTACATACATAATATAAATGTTGGTTGCCCCGCGTGTTAACGAGGATGGCCGGTCCAAGGCGTGAATTTGTTTAAGGTGTAGAAGCTGTCGCTAACACAACAATCACACCCTGAGTTAACTAGTTGTATGACCCAGTGTCACTGACAAGGAATAGTCTGAGAAGACCGAACAACTCTCCAACTGCACTGGCTAACCATTACCCCGGAACACGATCCGCAAATATATTAACATCCAGGTTCCCAATTACTGCTGGATAGTTTCACCCTGCCCGGGGATCGAACCCGGGTCCGCACGCTAGCGAGGAAAGCATACATACATACATACATACATACATACATACATACATACATACATACATAAACGCCCACCAGGTAACAAACTCTTCATGCACGTCAGTGATAAATATACAGAGTGAAAATTACACAATAGTCGTAATTGCCGTTAGATCATCTAATCACAGAACTTGGCCGAGCATCTCCCTGAACCCCTAAACTGTACAGTCAACACAGGAAAGACTGAACACAATGTCCTGGTGAATATATAGGTAACAGCAATTCAAGCAGAAATTATGATTATTTATGCATAATAAATTTACTTTCTTCAAATATGCGATAAAGATGAGACAATTTAAATCCCGTATCTCTGCACAACAGTTGTTCTGGTGCAGTAACTTGTTACTCATGATTATTTATTTTTTTCTCCAAACTTTTCTCAATAATATTTGTTGTACTTTCTCTCAGACTGATGCTGATGAAAGTTAACAAACAGATCAATACCGCCACCAGCAGCAATATTCAAATTATGTTGAGTAACATGATAATGTGACAGTAGGAACAAACTCACATTCCTCTGTCACCACTTTTATTAGATTATACATAATTTACTATTGTCATGCAGAAGGTAAGGTATCTTGGTAACACCATGTGCCAAAAGCAAATGAACAAAAACAAAATTATGTGACTCAGAGCCAACTAGGTCAGCTCAGTCGTGCACCTGGGGCCAAGAGGTGTATAAGCCAGGACAATATTGACAACTGGATGTGCTGCGGTTAATATTCTTTGTTAATCATACCAATGTGACCAGTAGAACGGTTATAGATGCTGTTAAATATTGACAACGATCACAGCTTCTGCAAACCTGGGCCCCGGATACTGTACTCAAAAGTATTTACAATATTATATCTACCAGTTAACTCCTGAAGTCGAGCCATCTTGTGACGTCACATATTGTATCTTGAGGCCCAAACTTGCAGGACCTTCGGAGCTTCTGTAACGGTAGTGACCCGGACATAGCGTGTATATCCAGATTGCTTAAACAGTATTATACCTTCCAAGCTACAGTATGATAATCCCATTAAAGCTGTTTTAAAGAGAATACTGCGGAATATAGGTTTCATATGTTATTTCAATGGAAATAATATTAAAAGATAATATAATATAATCAGTTACAAATGAACTTATATACAGTAGCTGTGTTTGTTTATATTTTATCAGGCAGGATGGAGTTGATCGATGTGTATTTAAGTGATCGAGCATTGCGATGTTAAAGGAGGTACCGAGACCTTTTGGACTCTCTAAACATAAGTGATGAACAATTGTTGAGGTTCTACATATTTCCTCAATGAAAATGTTTTAAGCTGTGCGAGGAACTGACACCATTATAGGGCGAAAAACGAAGTCATACACTGTACCAACTCACACCCAATTGTTATTATTAATTGCACTTTTCCTAATATTAGATTATAAACTGTTCTTCTAGTGTCTTGAATCGTTTATTAGTGTTTATGACGTTTTTGATTGCAATTATGCATGTATTTTCTACTTTTAATTTAGTTGTAATCTTTGTGTGAAATATACTGTACAGTAATAGTTTTGTCTAGTTTGTGGACAATAGGTAAGAAGTGTAAATGAGGTCCTTGAGCTGTTTTGCTCTTGACAGACGACCTTATATCAGTGAACTTTTTCCGAACTTCACCAACAGCTCTTGGTACTCGAGCCACAAAATTCACCGACTGAAATTGAACCCCAAACGTTATTATTCATTTCCTCGGTGTTTTGTTGTCGAATGTTCCCAAGATAACATCATTCTACTTTTTCACTCTTCCAGAATTGCTAAAACCTGTTTATAAATCTCGCTCCCTCAACTAGCTGATATCCTTAGCTTGTGATTGGCCGACTGGCCAGCAGGAAGACTCACTCTCAGAGTTTACATTTGAGTTGCAATACCCTAACAACATCGCAAAATAATTTTGAGTGAAGTTGTTGGTCATAACACTTAGAGGAGTTTTGAGTACCCTGGCCCTGAAGAATATCAACTCATGTTTTTTTTTCTTCATCTGTTGGGAAGGAAGAAACGACACCAAGGATATTTTTCACAGAAGTGTTAGTGACTCGTCATGTTTACATCTGGGTGCGTACCGAGGAGGTTTAATATGTACAGTATATTAAACCTCCTTAGTGCGTACAGTACGTCGTGCTGCCAGAGGCTGTCTTCACGAGTGTCCCTGGGGACTCCCCTAAATACCCTCCCCACCCTAATCCCCTTGTCTGCAAAGGATTGTTGTGTTTCTGGAAGGAATGCAAACAAGACTGCTTTTTGATGTTTGTTCACCGAGTTTCGAATATGCCATACGTAATATCTTTTTATCGATTCCGTTAGACAAAAAATTTTGCTGACCAATTCTGTTTGCCATCAAGTTATTATCTGTTGGGAATAATTTCCCACAAAATCAGTTGTTTCTATTGTCCCCGTCGAGGGGCGACAGATTCTTTAGTGTAACTTTTGATTAACTTAAAATCCTTTAGTACTCCGAAGTTTGATTAAAACTATAGCCTACTCAGTAGATGGCACCGGATTAAGTCTCTTGATTGAGAATGAATACAGAAGTTATACTAGCAGCTACGTGCTTCTATGTTTTTCATTTTCAGCTACGTAATATTCAAGGATTTTTAAAAATCAAATATATATAAAATGGTCGATGATATGTTTCTATCTGGGATTTTCATTTAGAGTAAATTTGGGTAAAATTCATGAAATATGATGAATTATGCAGAAGTGAAACTTGTAGCTCTCCCCAGCGCTCCCCGCCATCTCTAAGGAAACAGTGCCCCAGAATTACTGTTTGCTTTGTTTACAGCAAAATATAAAAAAAGAAATACGTAAGTTAGGCGAGACAAGCAATGAGAGATACATAAGGTTGTAAACCTGGGCCAATGTTATGACCAGTTTTTATCCTCCACTGCGGGCGAAGGTTAACACGCCCATCTCCGGTGTGGCTGAAAAAAAGAGAAGCTTGGGTTCTGTTCCATTCTTCACATAGTTGCTGATAATTACCGACAGGGCAACATGAAGAACCCGTATCTGATTGTTCAGCAGAAGAAACAAATTAACACTGGAATCTCCTTACCGCCACAGTCCGCCGCTTTCAAGGACATATTCGAAGGCAAGTCTAATGGGATGATCCCTAAGCCTCTAGTTGTCACCAGACTACCCCGGAATCACAGCCTTCCTTCACGGGGAAGTGAATGTATAATAGTACACAAAATCGGACAACACCTGCATGTCTGAATGACCGTAATTCCTAACTATAGCCAGGGGCCAGGTGTTGCTGTAGACGACATCCGGAATATGACAATAATCGATGTTAATAAGTTCGTGGAAGAACAAACTTTCACCGGCGGCGATACCTTGATTTCACTCTAGTGTATGGAAGTTAAACATTTAAAATGAATTAACATGAAGGCAGCTTAAATCTCCGTGTCTGATCAATAATTATAAGAAGACGCCGCCATACTTTCTGGAAAAGAGTTTGCTGCTGTTGTGCGGAAAAATGGAATTAAAACTTGAGTTCTTCTAACAATTCAGAGGTAAACCTCCACGGAAAATGCTCCCAGGACGCACTACCAGACACCGCTGTGGGAAGTCGACTGGGACTTCGTATACACAACACTGGGTTATATATACCTGTACCGTAATGTCGACTCCATCTGAATGATGGAGCCAGTAAACTACATTCCCCTCAGCAGACTGCACTAAATGCTGTCTCCTACAGCTTCGCCCGTGGTGGCTATGAGGTCGCTGGGTGAGCCAGTTTGTGAATACTGTGGAGAACCACTGTACTGTACCTTGAGTAGTGAAGACAGGGAGAACCTCAGAGTGGTCACAAGGAAGAGAATGGTCTAGAGGAGATCGAGTAGTAGAAGTAGTTGTGATACTCGTCTCTCAGTTGACCGAGTCATGTCATGGTCAGATCTGTAATTTTGTTTTGATCACGCCACAGAGGGACCTGTGAAGTGACAAAAGATTAGTTAGGGATTAATTGGCAACTTAAAAAATAATTAGAGTGGACTTGGCAGGATCAGAGTAAGATGCCACAATCCAATTTAGCAAAGCTCAGCATGATAAAGAAAGGTCACATTGAACATTGCATGTACACATTAATTTACAGGATCTTGTCTAGCCTAACCCAAGGCTAATCTCATATGACTAAACCTAATATAGCCAAACATAATACTTTACTATATATTCAAACTTATTCTAACCTAACCCGAAGTCATACAATATTCTTGCGCATTCTTTAGATTATAAATTCGTGTACGATGATAAAAGTGCACCTGGCAATTGACATATGTCGTTGCATGATTTCTTAACTTCTACAAAACGCTTGACAGATAGGATTAATCTCTATGTAAACCTTTGTAAACAGCGGTAAGGTCGAGACAATGTATACGTGGGTATTTGTCACTTGGCACAAGGAAGGTTTATTTAAGTGTGTAAGCAGATGTACAGTACATTGTCTTTTTAAGGCTGTAAATTTTATATGCTTATGACCTGAGGAATTCCCTTCTAATGAGGCTTATGAATCATAATATATGACTCATGCTACACACACTTCTGTACTTATGCAATACTGATTTGGTTAATTCTATGACCTGGAAGATGGCGTTCATACGTATACCAGAAGAAAGGGGACTTGAGTGGATCAACTCCATCCCAATTTTGTAGCAATGGCTCCTATGTTCATACCTGCTCGACTAGATATATCCAATCATCTTTTTTACAAGTACAGTAGTATTTTTCTAGAGAGGAGTCTCACCAATACTTACTGTGCTGCACCGGCCTCTGCTAACTTCCTGCAGTAACTAAAATTGGATTACATTATCCCCCCGTTTTCAGGACGAGATGCAACTGAATGTGTCCTGTTCCTTTTCACAAGTAATGTTTTTTTTTATAACCTGTAAACAGTAGGAGTATTCTTAACCTGTAAACAGTATGCGTATTCTTAACCTGTAAACAGTATGCGTATTCTTCACAAAAAGCAGTACTGTACATATATATGTGTGTCCTCATTATTGACTTGTCAGCCTGATCCCTCACCTGTCTTAAAGGTTGTTATACAAAGCCCCATCTCGACTCAGTATACTTACGGTCAAAAGTCGCATGTAGAATTCATCTCTGTCTCATGCTTACAGTTTATCACGTGTATGATATTTACTAGAATCACTTATTGTTGCTCCTCATTCTTCTTCCCTTCCGCCTCCTTCCCTTCTACTAGAACTACTTATTCCTCTTCCTCCTCCTCCTTGTAATGCATCCTTTTCTTCCTCATCCTCCCCTTCTTCCTCCTACATCAGAAGTACTTATTCCTTCTCCTCGTAATGCATCCTTCTCTTCTTCCTCCTCCTCTTTTATTTACCCATTACCTCCTCCTTCTCAGTTACATTAAACAGGGTGTAAGTTACAAAGGCAGTTTAAAGATACCAAACAAGGCTCGACGGTATTCAACTAAGATCACTTTTTATATGAGGTCGTGAAGAGAAGCCCGAAGCCATACTTATTACTGGTGAGACAGGGAACTCGTGCACGGCTGGCCTGAGGGTTGACTGTACACTGGTCTACATATCTCTCTCACACACACACGCACACGCACACACACGCACACACACACACACACACACACACACACACACACACACACACACACACACACACACACATAAGAACATAAGAATGGAGGAAACTGCAGCGGGCCTGTTGGCCCATACTAGGCAGTCCCATTTACACCCAACCCCTATCGCTCATATCCAACCTATGTTTGAAGCTATCCAGCATATTCGAGTTAATGATGATGTTTGGTAACTTGTTTCACTCCTCAACTGCTCCATATCCACACACACACACACAATTCAACATTTTAATCGATCTTGTTTTTTTCATTTTCTCTCGCTTTGTCACTTCTTTTATTTTCCATCCCGTTTATTTTATTTCTTGATTTTTCTTGCCTCTTTTCTTCTTCTGTGTTCTCTTTATAATTCGACCTTTGTTTTGTTTTCGGATTCTTTTGTTTTTCATTTATCTTTCATCTCGTTTATTTTCGGCCTTCTCTTTTTGTTATATTTTTTAAACTTATTTTTATTATTTATCTTCGTTTACCCTTTTCTTGTTTTTCCTTTCTTTATATCCTCAATTGATTTCTTAGTGTTTGGATTATTATTCCGTCTTGTGCCTGAAAATGTTGTTCATTTCATTCAATAACACAGCTTCAGTAACTATTATAACTACATCTTATTTCACAGCTTCAGTAACTTTATAATTACATCTTATAACACAACTTCAGTATCAAGTAGCATTATATTATCAATATCGAGTAATTGCACTCGCATCTATCTGTTTCCTCGGCAACTGTTGGGTTTGCACTCACTAAACTTAACACAGATGGTAGTCACCTATACAGTTCCGCATAATTTCACCATGACTATCATATTTTTCCGTTATTTAAAGCCTCACTTAAATCAAATATGGTACCTTTCATCGGAATGCTTCCCTTCCCTTCCCGTATCTGACAATGCTTCCGTCCCGTAGTGCGCGTTGCTCCACAAAAACAACACCTGGCAACTTTAGCACAAAGCCCAGCGTTGAGTACAGTAGTTAGAATGGATGATCCATGCACATACAGGGATAGTCTACAGTATTATTAAGTTTATTTAAATGTTGCAGAACTACAGTACAACTAATGTTTTTTTAATCATACATAAACAATATTTATTATATATAAGTATAATTATAAAATCAATATGAGATGTGGCTTCGTATTTTGTGCGGCGCACGTCATGTCAAGGACAGAATCTGGATAATGAACTGTATTGATAAGCTTCGTCCTCTGTCCGGCCACCAGAGCCAACACCCCCATAGATTTTTTTACAGATTGCCACGGAGGGGGCTAGTTTATTGGGCACCTCCTTACATCCTGTGCAAGGTGAAGCGCAGAAGCGTTTACAGTGCCCAACTGGGAAGCATGCGGAGTTCATGCTTGCCTTTATGACTCATGCATTAAGGGCGTGGAAGCCTGAAGGGTCATGGGTTTTGTCAGCAAGTTACATAAAGTGACAGAATGATGAGTGTGTGGGGGGAGGGGAAATTCCCGGTACATTTCATCTGTTTATAGCAAAGCGTGGCAGGTCCCTAATAATGTCAAGTGCCAGGCCAGTGACTAGGAGGAGGGATATCTGGTCAGGGAGGGAAGAGGTGTTGGTAACGGCTGGGGACCCGTAGGAGGAGGTCATAGGGCAAGTGAGGAAGTAGTGACGGAGGGTGTGAGAGTCGGGTTGGCCACAAAGTTTACAAACAGTGCGGCCAGGCTCAGGGTTGCCAATGTACTCCCATAGGTACCTGTACCCTAGGCGCAGTCTCATGTATATAATCTGTTGAGATCGAGTCAGAGATTGATACTCTTTGTAGTGGCGGTTGGAGTCACCGGTTACAGCGTCATAGTGGCATAGTGTGACGCTGCCCCGTTGTTTCAGGTGTGTCCATTTTACGTCGAATGCTTCTCGTTGTGTGGCGTGTATGCGAGATTTGAGATGATTCAGGGAGAGGGCGAGGGTGGCTTCAATATCTTCTTCTTGTGTCGCTTCTTTGGCAAGTCGATCAACAGTGTCACAGGCAGTTATTCCTATATGTGACGGGATCCAAATAAACTTGACACGGATGTCATCAGTTTGTTCTAGCCTGGCGACGGCGGCTAGGGTGTGTTGGGCGGCAGGGGAGGAGGGGGAGGGTAATTTGAGCCTCGCTAGCGCAGAAGTGCTGTCACTGATTATCAGGAGGTTCCGGCGTTCAGTGCGAGCATAGGTCGCCCCCTCATGAATGCCCGCGAGGATGGCTATGCTTTCAGTGTCAGTGGAGGAGGCCCAGTCGTGGACCCTGATTTTCTTGCGGGCCTGGCGCTCAGGAATCCATACAGCTGCCCCAGCGCAGCCCAGCGTGGTGACAGACCCATCACAGTAGACGAGGATAGGAGGGAGGGAGGTCGTAAGAGAAGAGGCGACATCATCAATCTGCTCAAGGCAGTTAAGTTTGAGCATATACCGCAGTTGGGTGGATTTACGACCAGGGAAGGTGTGGACGACAACATCAACACACGGGGAGGTCCACGGCGGTAGAGGTGGATGAGTGTACTCGGGAGGGAGAGAGGTCGAGGGGGTGTAGAGGTGATAACGCAGGATGTCAGCAGCAGTGTGGACGGGCCAGTGTTGAGAGAGGGAGGGAGAGGTAGTGGGGGCAGGCCGGCGCAGGAGGGAGTCAAGATGTGAGTTCAGTGAGCGAGACAGGGGAGTCGGTTTCTCACTGCGAAGGAGTTTAACACCTAGGATGGCATTGAGAGCAGTAATTCGATCGCAGACTGGAAGCAGGATCAGTTCACGCTGCATGACTTCTATTCTGGTGGTCATAGGGCAGCCGAGGATGAGTCTCATCGCTCTGTTTTGGATTTTCTCTATGCTTTGTTTCTCGCGTTGGGAGGCAACTACAAGGACAGGGGAGGCATAATCTATGACAGCTCTGACGATAGCAATGTACATGAGGCGTAGGACCCTGACAGAGGCTCCTTTGAGGCCGTGGGTAAGGGACTGGAGGGGCCTCGTTCGTTGGCGGCACTGGGAGATGACGTGGGCGGCGACAGCAGAGGTGGTGGCGCTGGTAGTGGCTCGCACGGGTAGACCAAGGTACCTGTAGGTGCTTACTTGATCGATGTCTTGTCCTTGCAGAGTCAGCGGAGTCTGACGCCGGAAGTGTGAGATGAACTTGGTTTTAGTGTGTGAGATGACTAGCCCGAGTGTTTGACAGGTCCGGGCGAACGTGGAGAGTATAGGTTGTTCATGTTGCACTGTAGTAATTTGGAGGAGGATATCATCAGCGTAGCTTATGATGTGACCGTCTAGGGCGCGCTCAGCAAAGATGTCGTTGAGGCGGCAGATGGAGTTCATGAGTACATTAAAGAGTGTAGGGCTGAGTACACCTCCCTGAGGCGTGCCAAGATCAAGGTCCCTGCTCGTAGAGTAGTGGCCCTGAAACCGGACACGGGCCTGTCGACGGGAGAGGTAGTCAGCAATCCACGTGAGGAGTTTGCCCTTCACATCCATGTGAGTGAGACCCTCAAGGATCACTTCACTATTGGCTTTATCAAAAGCACCCTTGAAGTCGACGAAGAGGGAGGTTTTGGCTGAGGTGTTCGCCATGTAATGAGCGATGCAGTGAGCAGTACTCTTTCCGGGGCGGAAACCATAGAGGTCAGGGTGCAGGTGGGCTTCAATTTTCCAGTGGAGGCGGTGGCGTATCATGCGCTCCATCATCTTTGAGAAGCAGGAGATGAGGGAGATTGGACGATATTCATCTTGTCTGCCTGGTTTAGGGACTGGGATGGTGGTGGCAGTCTTCCATAAGTGAGGCAGCTGACCAGTATCATAAGAAAGGTTAAATAGACAGAGGAGGGGGTTACCAGGGGTTGCAATAAGGGCATTTAGCACTTCATACGTGACGCCGTCATCGCCAGAGGCGGTGGACCGGCCGCGCTTAACAGCATTTAGTAGTTCACACTGTGTGAAAGGCACGTCAGTGTCTGCAGATAGGTCTTGGTACTCGGAGATGCGCTGTCGGCGTTGTGGTTGCAGTGCGAGGGTGAGGTCTTGTATAGCGGGTGGTAGTGCATCAATGCCGGTCGAATACCAAATTGCGGGTTACAAATTGTTCCATACCGATAGGCTGACCAGGAAAGGAGGCGGAGTAGCAATCTATGTTAAGGATAATCTGAAGTGTGAAATAAATAAGGAAATAAAAACTGAGCGGAATACAGAAACAATTTGGATAGAATTAAGCGACGGTAGGGAAAAATTAATCACGGGAGTAATATATAGACCTCCCAATCTTGATAGCGTCAATGAGCGACTTATCTGGGATGAAATGCGCAGGGCTTCCATACACAACAAAGTCTGTATAGTAGGCGACTTTAACCTTGGCCAAACAGATTGGACTGACCTTACGGATTTTCTCGAGACGATCCAGGACTGTTTCCTAAGTCAACATATAACCGAACCCACACGGGGTAATAATATACTCGATTTAGTTCTGTCGAACAGAGAAAACCTCATTAGCAATGTCGAGGTAGGGAACGAACTTGCAAACAGCGATCACAAAGAAATTCGATTCCGGTTAGATTTTCAGGGCAGACGTAAGGAAAATTCCACTGAAGTACCAGATTTCAGAAGGGCAAACTTTGACAGTTTAAAGAGGCAGCTGAGAGAGGGGGTGTCGCGCTTGGCCGTGAACCTGACAGATGACTCCGACCTGATAACGAGATCTGAGATTGCCGAGTTCCACGACAATTTAAATAATGAGTTACTTAATGCACAAAGGCAGAACATACCATACAAAAAACTCAGATCAGACAACAATGACCGTAAATGGATAAATAATTATTTAAAGAACATCATTGGCCAAAGGAAGGCTATAGGTAGAAGGATAAAGCGTGGCGAAATTTACCTCCAGGATTATTATAAGATATTGGCGAGTAGGGTTAAAACCGAGATAAGGAAAGCCAAAAGGAATAATGAGGTAAGGATAGCAAGGTAGGCGAAGACAAACCCCAAAGGATTCTCCCAAATGTATCAAACTAAAGCACGAGAAAAGATTGGATCAATATGGTCAGATACCGGCGAGCTCACTGATAACGACGGAGAAATGAGCAATAATTTGAATAAATATTTTTCAACAGTTTTCACCACTGAAAATTTAAACATGATACCTGAGGCACCGACTCTATTCAGAGAGAGTGAAGAAAACAAATTAAGCGAGATAGTAGTGACTAGTAACGATGTTAGTAAGCAAATAGACAAACTAAAGCCAAATAAGTCACATGGTCCCGATGAGATATTTGCCAGAGTATTAAAGGAATGTAAGGAAGAGCTTAGTATGCCCTTAGCAAAGTTGTTTAACATGTCCTTAAAGACAGGTGTAGTACCAGAATCCTGGAGGATAGCGAATGTAATACCGATTTTCAAGAAGGGGGATAGATCACTATCCTCTAACTACCGCCCAATCAGTCTAACATCAATAGTAGGCAAATTACTGGAAGCAATCATTTCAAACTCTAAACGAAATCATCTGGAGAAGCACCGATTGATCAATGATTCCCAGCATGGCTTCACAAGTGGAACAAGCGGACGTTCTTGTCTAACTAATCTAGCAACATTCTTTTCATCAGTTTTCGAATCGGTGGACGAGGGGCACAATTATGATGTGGTATATCTCGACTTTAGTAAAGCCTTCGACAGAGTCCCCCACGAAAGACTAATTAGAAAGGTAGAAGCACATGGCATCAAAGGTAACATCCTTAAATGGATTAGGGCGTGGTTACAGGACAGGAAACAGCGAGTGAGCATTAACAGCACTAAGTCCCATTGGAGCAACTTCACAAGTGGAGTTCCCCAAGGCTCAGGACTTGGACCATTATTATTTATTATATACATAAACGACATAGATATCAGCATAAACCGCAATATAAGTAAATTTGCTGATGACACTAAAATAGGACGTGTTATTAAATCTGACGAGGACTCCGCAAAACTACAGGAAGATCTAAAAAAAATTTTCGAATGGTCTGAAAAATGGCAGATGAAATTCAACGTGGACAAATGTAAAGTACTCAGTATAGGAGATGTAAAAAGGGAAACTAGATACCAGATGAACAACGATGCCATAGAGAAATCCGACTGCGAGAGAGATTTAAGAGTAATGATAAGTAGGAACCTTAAGCCAAGTAAACAATGTGTTTTTGCTCGTAACAAGGCTAATAAAGTACTTGGGTTCATACAAAGGAGTGTTAGTTACAAGACTAGCGAGGTCATCCTAAAACTATATCTTGCGCTTGTGAGACCACACCTGGATTACACAGTTCAGTTCTGGTCACCGTATTACAGGATGGATATAGAATCATTGGAAAGAATTCAGAGGAGAATGACAAGACTAATCCCGAGCATTAGGAACCTTGAGTATAGAGACAGGTTAAAGCATCTTAATTTGCACTCCGCCGAGAGACGTAGAGCGAGGGGCGACCTGAGAGAGGTGTATAAGTGGAAGTCAGGGCTAAACAAATGGGACATTACAAAGGTACTCAAACTATCCAACCAGGAGCGAACTCGTAACAATGGTTTTAAATTAGACAAATTTAGATTTAGGCGTGAAATAGGTAAACACTGGTTTGGAAACAGAGTAGTGGATGAATGGAACAAGTTACCAAATATCATCATTAACTCGAATACGCTGAATACCTTCAAACATAGGTTGGATGCTTATATGAGCAATAGGGGTTGGGTATAAATGGGACTGCCCAGTATGGGCCAATAGGCCCGCTGCAGTTTCCTCCATTCTTATGTTCTAATGGAGGCGGCCTCCTGCCACGTCTGGGAGAGTGCCTCGGCTTGGCCAGCTAGTCTGGGGTGGAGCGCGGGTCTGGCGTTGATGCCCCGGGCACGGTTAATGGTGCGCCATATATCACCTATAGAAGTACACTGGTCAATAGAAGAAGCAAAGTCAAACCACTGCTTCTCTCGTGTGAGAGTGATGGCAGATTGGAGCTCTTTATTTGTGGCATCAGGAAGCGTAGAGCATCAGGGGAGCTGGGAGATTTCTTCCACTGGTCGACTGCTAGTCGGTGCCATACTCGGATAGACTTAACATAAGGGTCGGTGTTAACATTCCAATGACTCCTGGGCTGACGGTTAGGGCGGCGGTGTTTTTGGGGCAGGGCGGAGGAGGGTAGTGCATTGTTTGGACAGATCAAGGTAGAGTTGGTCTGCCGTGGTGACAGTGTAATCCTGAAACCATTCAGCAATGGTAGTGATGAAGGCAGGTATGTTGGCAGGGGGTAGGCTAAGCCTAGGGCCCTTGGGTGGGGGTGGGGGGGTATCACCCCCACCCCCATAGATACGCGAGTTATTCATTTTTCTCTGACCTCAGGAAGGGAGGTCACGTTTAGTTACAACAGAGTTTATATGAAATATCGAATTAATTTAAACCACCAATACAGTGCCGTATCTTACGGCACCTACCTACCTACACTTATCTAATATGCTAACCAGCCAGCGCCCGCCAGCACTACCCTCAACAAGGAACTTCCTGGTCCATGTGACTGGTGAATCTGGTAAAATGTTGTTCTGAATTAATGGGTGCCCGCCAGTATACCATAATAGGACGCAGTGCATTAAATTATAATCATCGAATAGGTTAGGTCTCTTTAGTTATGCTTCCTTGTATAATAATCAGTGTAGAATTTAGTTTAGCTAAGGCCTTACAGCCCTACAGTCAGAGATGAGGTGACCTATATAACAGGACTGGTGTACTATACACCTGCTCAATAGAACAACAGACTCAGACCGCGTTAAGAATGTGAATCTCATAATTATGAAGGATCACTGTTCCACGCGGTGCACCTCAGTGGACGCGGTCATAACACTAGTCCAGATACAGTAGGTGGTGATAGTAGAAGGGGAGTTCACCTTTAGCTGTCGTCCGCTGCACCACACAGTGGGCGTATAGCAAAAGCAACTATGAATGTTTCGTTTCTTTATTCCTTGGCGCTCTACCTTGCACGGAATGCTGGGGAAGGGCGGGCGAGGGGGGGGGGGGGTGACCAGTAAATCAATCCCTGCCTTTCTCGAGAGCAACTCATGTAAATTTGGCCAAGCAGCCCTCCGCCGTCACTACCCCACGGGGGTCTTGCACAACGCGTAAATATTATTTCTTTATGTTACTTTTAGTTCCTTTGGACGAAGTCTCTACGCCTGTTAAAACACAAATCATTATTAAACTGAACGAGCTAAAGGCCATCAAGTAAATAAGATATATTTAAGGCTCTTTAATTGCTCATGACATTTTGCTCCGCCAAGTGCTTGTCAAGTCGCGTTTCATACCATTATATTTTTGGAAGTGCATAACTAAACTGTTCCATGCGATCACAGTACACATGTATAATTATATGAAACCTTGTGGTTAGCTTGTAACTGACAAAGGTGACCCTCAAGAGGAGATTCTGGCTTCCCAGCGCCCATTGTCCGTTAAACTTTTCCTTCTACATCTGAAACCGCTACTGGAGTAGCTTTAATTAAAAATGTACTTTATTAATCTTCCTAATGAGAACTTGTTTAAAACGTTTTAAATACTTGGTAACGATACATTTTTATTCACCAACGAATGATAGTGAGATACAAAACATTGGAGGATTGGAAAAAAACTGCCCGAGAGCGTTTAGAGTGAGAGGACTGTGGTCCGCAACCCTCGGACATGAGGATTACTCTGATTAATTGAGGAGTGATCTCCCAAACAACCAAGTGGCTTCCCTAGCAACTGGTGTGTAAAGAAGATTTGAACCAACATAAGAACATAAGAACATAAGAATGGAGGAAACTGCAGCGGGCCTATTGGCCCATACTGGGCAGTCCCTTTTACACCCAACCCCTATTGCTCATATAAGCATCCAACCTATGTTTGAAGCAATTCAGGGTATTCGAGTTAATGATGATATTTGGTAACTTGTTCCATTCATCCACTACTCTGTTTCCAAACCAGTGTTTACCTATTTCACGCCTAAATCTAAATTTGTCTAATTTAAAACCATTGTTACGAGTTCGCTCCTGGTTGGATAGTTTGAGTACCTTTGTAATGTCCCCTTTGTTTAGCCCTGCCTTCCACTTATACACCTCTATCAGGTCACCCCTCGCTCTACGTCTCTCGAGGGAGTGCAAATTAAGATGCTTTAACCTGTCTCTATACTCATGGTTCCTAATACCCGGGATTAGTCTTGTCATTGTCCTCTGAATTCTGTCTAAGGATTCTATATCCATTCTGTAATACGGTGACCAGAACTGAACTGCGTAATCCAGGTGTGGTCTCACAAGAGCAAGATACAGTTTTAGGATGACCTCGCTAGTCTTGTAACTAACACTCCTTTGTATGAACCCAAGTACTTCATTAGCCTTGTTACGAGCAAAAACACATTGTTTACTTGGCTTAAGGTTCCTACTTATCATTACTCCTAAATCTCTCTCGCAGTCGGATTTCTCTATGGCATCGTTGTTCATCTGGTATTTGGTTTCCCTGTTTACATCTCCTATACTGAGTACTTTACATTTGTCCACGTTGAATTTCATTTGCCATTTTTCAGACCATTCGAAAAATTTGTTTAGATCTTCCTGTAGTTTTGCGGAGTCCTCGTCAGATTTAATAACATGTCTTATTTTAGTGTCATCAGCAAATTTGCTTATGTTGCTGTCTATGCCGATATCTACGTCGTTTATGTATATAATAAATAATAATGGTCCAAGTACTGAGCCTTGGGGAACTCCACTTGTGATTTTGCTCCAATGGGACTTAGTGCCATTAATGCTCACTCGCTGTTTCCTGTCCTGTAACCACACCCTAATCCATTTAAGGATATTACCTTTGATACCATGTGCTTCTACCTTTCTAATTAGTCTTTCGTGGGGGACTCTGTCGAAGGCTTTGCTAAAGTCGAGATATACCACATCATAATTGTGCCCCTCGTCCACCGATTCGAAAACTGATGAAAAGAATGTTAATAGAATAGTTAGACATGAACGTCCGCTTGTGAAGCCATGCTGGGAATCATTGATCAATCGGTGCTTCTCCAGGTGATTTAGAATAGAGTTTGAAATGATTGCTTCCAGTAATTTGCCTACTATTGATGTTAAACTAATTGGGCGGTAGTTAGAGGATAGTGATCTATCCCCCTTCTTGAAAATCGGGATTACATTCGCTATCCTCCATGATTCTGGTACTACACCTGTTTTCAAGGACATGTTAAACAACTTTGCTAAGGGCATACTAAGCTCTTCCTTACATTCCTTTAATACTCTGGCAAATATCTCATCGGGACCATGTGACTTATTAGGCTTTAGTTTGTCTATTTGCTTACTAACATCGTTACTAGTCACTACTATCTCGCTTAATTTGTTTTCTTCACTATCTCTGAATAGAGTCGGTGCCCCGGGTATCATGTTTAAATTTTCGGTGGTGAAAACTGTTGAAAAATATTTATTCAAATTATTGCTCATTTCTCTGTCGTTATCAGTGAGCTCGCCGGTATCTGACCGTATTGGTCCAATCTTTTCTCGTGTTTTAGTTTGATACATTTGGTAGAATCCTTTGGGGTTTGTCTTCACCTCCCTTGCTATCCTTACCTCTTTATTCCTCTTGGCTTTCCTTATCTCGGTTTTAACCCTACTCGCCTATACCCTATAATAATCCCGGAGGTAAATTTCGCCACGATTTATCCTTCTACCTATAGCCTTCCTTTGGCCAATGATGTTCTTTAAATAATTATTTATCCATTTAGGGTCATTGTTGTCTGATCTGAGTTTTTTTATGGTATGTTCTGCCTTTGTGCATTAAGTAACTCATTATTTAAATTGTCGTGGAACTCGGCAATCTCAGATCTCGTTATCAGGTCCGTGTCATCTGTCAGGTTCACGGCCAAGCGCGACACCCCCTCTCTCAGCTGCCTCTTTAAACTGTCAAAGTTTGCCCTTCTGAAATCTGGTACTTTAGTGGAATTTTCCTTACATCTGCCCTGAAAATCTAAGTGGAATCTAATTTCTTTGTGATCGCTGTTTGCAAGTTCGTTCCCTACCTCGACATTGCTAATGAGGTTTTCTCTGTTTGACAGAACTAAATCGAGTATAGTATTACCTCGGGTGGGATCGGTTATATTTGACTTGGGAAACAGTCCTGGATCGTCTCGAGAAAATCCTCTGATTTTGAGTTACCTGTAAGGTCAGTCCAATCTATTTGGCCAAGGTTAAAGTTGCCTACTATACAGACTTTGTTGTGTATGGAAGCCCTGCACATTTCATTGCAGATAAGTCGCTCATTATCTCTATCAAGATTGGGAGGTCTATATATTACTCCTGTGATTAATTTTTCCCTACCGTCGATTAATTCTATCCAAATTGTTTCTGTATTCCGCTCAATTTTTATTTCCTTATTTATTTCACACTTCAGATTATCCCTAACATAGATTGCTACTCCACCTCCTTTCCTGGTCTGCCTATCGGTTTGGAACAGTTTGTAACCCGCAATTTGGTATTCGACCGGTAACTCACGTGATTCTAGGTTGATCCATGTTTCAGTGAATGCTATTATATCGATTTTTTCGGTACATACCAAGGCCCTAATATCATCCATTTTGTTTCTCATACTTCTACTGTTCGCGTAGTATACATTTCAGTTAGTCGTGTTCTGAGTCCTCCCCTTACCGCGTTTAGTTTTAATCTCCCTGCCTAATTTAGTTTTTTCATCATTCCTAACACTATTTCCCTGTAATCTTTCACTTTGTTTACCCGCTCCCACTGCATTCTCCTTCACCCCCGTGCTCATGTGTTCTCCTAGCAGTTTAAAGACTTCAATATCTTTTGAACTGCACCCCCTCTAGAGCCCCAGCCAGGGTTGCTACTCCATCCCTAGACAGGTGCACCCCATCCCTAGCATAAAGGTCCCTTCTGCTGTAGAAGTTGTCCCAGTTGTCAATGAATGGGACTGATATTGACTTGCAATATCTGTCAAGACGGTCGTTGACACCAACTGCCCTTGATAACCATTCACTGCCAACTCTCCTTCTAGGCAGGACACCGCATATGATAGGGATCCCTTCCTTAGTCCTAATACGATCTATAGGTGCCTTGAACTTATCAAGAAGCTCCTTGCTCCTACACCGGCCAATATCATTGCCTCCTGCACTGAGGCAGATAATGGGTTTGTTCCCATTACCAGACAAGATATTGTCCATCCTGTCAATTATATCCCCCACCCCAGCTCCTGGCAAACACACCCTCATCCTTTTTATGTTTTTACCACAAAAAGCCCTGTCCAAGTACCTTACCTGTGAGTCACCAACAATTAAAGTTTTTATACCTTCCTTGTTAGCCCTGTCCCTGACTGTACTAATGTCCAATTCGTCTATCAAGGGACTGAACGAGTTGGTACACTTAGCTGCTGATGTCGTTGTTGACGTATCCTTGGTGTGTTTCTTCACCAGTTTGGTCTTCCCTCTCCTTACAACCTGCCACGCGCTTGAATTTTCGTCAGACACTGGCTTTCCCTGTCCCGCCTCCCCCTTCAATCTCGCCATCTCTTCTTTTAATTTCAGGTTCTCCAACGTGGCCCTCTCTATTTCTTCCTTGGCCCTCTCCAATTCTTCCATGGCCCATGCCAGCTTGGCCAACAAACTCGCAGACCCCAGACCACACATAGCGCTGGCCATATCTGATAATTATCCCTCGGGAGCTAACCCTGCCGTGACCTTACACTGGCCTCAACGAAATTATTATACAAATTAACTTTAACATCAATCACGGCAGCGGTTCTGTAGTAGACGTCTGCAATAGGTTTTTAAACATGGTTGATGTGCAAATCAAATTAATAGAGAAGAACCCTGCAAAGATCAAATTTTCTAAAACTCTTCACATAATTGACAATAATCAGCCAAATGATTCAGAAGAACAATAAAGAAAATGCGAGGAAGAATGTTGTCATAGGCTTATGTTTATCATGAATGTCTTTTCCTTCTTTTATCTCCATTGGTTGTGTTCTGACCTCACTAGGGTTTTTTGTTTTTTGTTTAACAAATTTATTGGCAGAGCTTGTAGTACAGTTTGCCTATTCCGAGCAATTCAGTCAGGTCTTGACACTGAGGGTGGTATCACTTCTCACTGTCACGCAGGACAGAGGTTCACACAAAGAAATACATCATATTCATTAACAACTATAATTGTATAGAGGTCAGATTCATATGGATAATGTCACTGTTCACTGCCATGCAGGACAGAGGTTCGTACACAAAGAGTTGCATCATATTTATGTACTGTCAATGAATATGATGTCAATTATGTGAAGAGTTTTAGAAAATTTGATCTTTGCAGGGTTCTTCTCTATTAATTTGATTTGCACATCAACCATGTTTAAAAACCTATTGCAGACGTCTACTACAGAACCGCTGCCGTGATTGATGTTAAAGTTAATTTGTATAATAATTTCGTTAAGGCCAGTGTAAGCTTGTTCAAACATTGTTTCCAAAAAATAAAAATATATGACAGCCACAAAAATCGAGCAAAATAAAAATATTTTGACGTAAATTCATTAATTATTACAACTGGAAATTAACTCCACTAATGAGGTAGCTCCTTGTGTAGGAAACAGCTCTCCCACTGTGTACCACCAATATGGTGTTTGGCAGTGGCCAGGAATGCTAAAGACGTATGTGTGGGTGTGGTAGATGGTGGTGGCTCACCCACGAGTGTGTGACGTGGGTGGGTGATGGCGGCTCACCCACGAGTGTGTGACCTGGGTGGGTATGGTGTGTGGTGGTGGTGGTTCACCCACGAGTGTGTGACGTGGATGGGTATGGTGTGTGGTGGTGGCGGCTCACCCACGAGTGTGTGACGTGGGTGGGTGTGGTGGATGGTGGCGGCTCACCCACGCTAAGTGTCAACATAAATATAGCAGCAGCAGGGTGGCGACTGGCCGCCATGGTGCTCACTATTAATGTGCGATAATAAGTAAAGTTAGAGAGGGAGGTGGCGAGGAGCGGTGCTGGTCCTACTTACACTGGAGAAAAGGAGTTCATGTTTTTCGATATACTGTATCAGTTATTGTTTGCCAAAAAGACGTCATTAGTTGTTGGTGGAGTTTATAACTTGTTGCTGCTTCCTATATAGTTTCTTTTGAGACACACGATTGTTAAAAACAAATACTTTTTCCGAGTTATAATTCTGAGTGATTAAAAATTAAGTTAGTTTTTGCATAGTCAAGTCTGTTCCAATTCAACATATTGTACACAGTTCTTGAGAGATTATTGTTTAAGTGAAAGACACCATTTTGTAATGTTTATTTTTATTTACTGGATTCTGAAAGATTTACATTGTGTTTTTTGTTATTATTATTGTTATTATTATTATTATTATTATTATTATTATTATTATTATTATTATTATTATTATTAGTAGTAGTAGTAGTAGTGTGAAACACACTCACTTAACCCCAGCAGAAAGAGCACTTCTTGCACTTCCATCAAGACTGGGAGGGATGGGACTAACAAATCCAGAGGAGACTGCAGCCACCGAACATCAATATTCACTTAAGCTCACGGCAGCCCTCACGGACCACATAATAGCCCAGAACACAACAGGGGAGGTCGAGACCAGTGAAGTAAACGAGATTCGTAGGTCCATTACGACAGATCGACAGCACTGCCAAAATGATAAGTTACAGCAACTGTTGCTGCAGGTTCCAGAAAATTTGAAAAAAATAGTAGCTATAGCGCAGGAGGTGGGCGCCTCGAACTGGTTAACTACGTTACCGATAAGGGCAAATGGCTTCAGTCTTAACAAACAAGATTTTACAGATGCCATTGCTCTAAGGTACGGTCGGCCAGTAGAAGGTTTACCCTCCCAATGCGTGACGGCGATCACGCCATGGTGTGCAAGAAAGGGGGCATGACGAAGTAAGGGACCTTACAGCAAATATGCTGAAGGAAATCTGCCGGGATGTCATGGTAGAACCGACCCTCCTTCCATTGGATGGTGAGATCTTCCAACATAGGACTTCAAACACATCTAACGAAGCCCGTGTTGACGTCAGTGCTCGAGGATTCTGGACGCGGGGACAGTGAGCTTTCTTCGACATCAGGATTTTTGATCCCATGGCCGCATGTCACCGTAACCTAGCTCTCGATGCTGCACATAGGAGGAACGAGAACAACATGATAAGGGCATATGGAGAGAGAATCCAAAACGTTGATCAAGGCAGCTTCATTCCTCTAGTGTTCACAACCTCTGGTGGGAGGGGACGAAGTGCAAGATGTTTCTACGCCAGACTCACGGAGGTGATCTCCGAACAGAAGCAGCAGCCCAGAAGTTTCGTTACAGCCTGGATGAGATGTCGACTGTCTTTCTCTCTCCTTCGGTCGGCCTTGCTCTGCCTCAGGGGAACGAGAGCTTCTGCCCCAACTCCGACAACTGCCGCAGATATTGACTAGGAGGCTACTGTCACTGAATGCCGCATAGATCTGCGGCTCAACTAATTTAACACAGATAGGATAGCTACTTATGTATTAGGATATTTAATATTAAGGTAATTAAATGGTGGCGAAGGTGTGGCTATTGGGGGAGGCTGGAGGCCACGTTTTAAAAAAAAAAAAAAGTAGTAGTAGTAGTATTAGTAATGGGATGGTGTTAGATGTAGTTGGAATGAATAACCACATCCTGAAGCTAGTCTATGATTTTTTCATGAATAAATACCACTTATGGTGGCAGTACTATGAGCCTGAAGGGATTGGTGTGTTTATATATATTTATATATATATATATATATATATATATATATATATATATATATATATATATATATATATATATATATATATATATATATATATATATATATATATATATATATATATATATATATATATATATATATATATATATATATATATATATATAATATATATATATATATATATATATATATATATATATATATATATATATATATATATATATGTATATTAGTCACTGTTTCATGCTCTCAAGGGTCGAGAACAATTTTTGTATACAATTGACGGCAGTTTAAAAAAAAATGTGTCTTTTTGTAAAAAAAAATATTTTACAAATTAAGGTTATATTGCCCTATTTTTTACAAACACTTTCAGTTGGCTTTATTCTTGCTGTTTGTTTTGAATGTGTCTATTTGTCCGTCCCTCCGTCGTCAATCAATAAACATTTCGTTTTTTGAACCACAAAGAAAATTTCAATGTATGAATGAACATGACCCCAAGACTTCATTCATATTGACTTTGTGGGCGTTGGGTTTAACTTGAAATTTTATTTTGTCATGGTTTTTCCTCGTAATGGTGTAAGAGTCGATTATATTATATAAAGATTATGATATATTGTGTTTCTTATATTTCTTACCGTAGAGTTCGATACCTTCACACTGGTTACTTACAGGAGATTATGGTGTATCTACGTAGAAATTCACTCCACCACCCGACATTCCATGATTTATACTTGATAAATGATGATTTAATGAGTTCCATTAATTTCCAACATCCATATAAGTTATTGGTTATACTTTGTCATAACCAATCAGTCATTACCTTCAGTAATAATAAGATAGGATCACAGATACGGGCAGATAATTGCACTTACATTTATTTGTCAAGCTTCCATACAATGATTTACAATTTGCATGGATATATGAGTCACTCACGTTCACGCTGTAATAAAATTAATCTTCTAAAGAGGGAATTTTAACTTGGGGACACATGTGATTACTCTACTATGGGTATGACTTAACAGAGCCTTAATTATTCAAGTGATACATTTACTGCCAGCCTGAATTGCTCTTGTTGCAACCAGGCTTCCGCACAAGAACTTCTTTCACGGGGAATAGCAACAAAAGGTACTCTTGGGTTACCATGCATAGTCTCGCATCACTGATAGTCACTGTAGACGGTTGTCGCGGCAAGGAGAAATGGTAAGTGTGACTTGTTTAACCACATAGGTGCAATAGACCAGCCTGGATTGCTTTTGTCGCAACCAGGCATCCACACATGATATTTCTAGGGGATAACAAACCTAGGTTAACACACTTAGTCTCGTGTCGATCACGGTCACTATAGACGGGTGTCTCGCAGGAGAACTCTGTAAGCGTGAAATGACTAACCATTTACTGTAGGTTTGATAGGCCAGCCTGGCTTGCTCTTGTTGCAACCAGGCATCCACACGTGATATTTCCACGGGGATAACAATCCTAGGTTAACACGCTTAATCTCGTGTCGACGACGGCCCACAGGACGGAGTGGCGGTGGAGGACTCTGTGTGGTGTCCCGCTCCCTTCAGGAGAGAGAGGTTGGGACCGACGTCTTAACTAACCCATGGCATAGGGGACATAAATTGAGGTTTTGGGGAGTGAGGCGATGAACAGTACAACACTGTCTCACTGGCCTACCCCTATAGGCTGGCTAACATACTACTAATGGAAAATATATGTCACAGTCATGGCTCTCCTGGTGCCTTATCTTTAGTAAAACAAACTTTGGAGTTGGTTGCGTGGGTAAGCCTAACGCAACCCATGACATCTTTCTACCCATAGTATGATCTACCCTGTTCTTTTCAACATGATATTGCTTAGGTACATACATACTTGACCTCCATGGATAAGAATATCCCAGTTAAGGTTTGTGAAAGTGGACCAAAGATGATGAACGCTGTTGCCTAACCTAGAACTCTGGGTTCCTAGCTCCTAAATTTACCTTCGCAGATAAGCATGTTATTGTATATATCCCCTGACTTAGGGAGAGCTGTTTCATATGAGTGGTGACAAAGGACCAAGTGACTAGTGGTAAAAGCATAACTTTAGTTGCCATAACATAACGCCTCATTGGTGCCCACGTTATGAGCACTTGTCTGCACTATAGATTTATCTTCCTTTAAAAATACAAACTTTTCCTTTCTGTATTACTCCATTACTCTTAAGTCTTAACTGTGTATACCAATAAATTAGACACAAGATAAATTGACATCGTTATGCCCATCAGTTTGACATATAGTTTTCTGAAGTCGACTTCGTTAATTAAATTTCTGTTATCTAAGAACCACAGGTAGACTGAGAAGTCTGTCGTTGTATTAGTGTACCACATCCTTTCAGAATCTACTCGTATATTTAAAACTCTTTGAAGCACACTTAATCATGTGTGAGAGACACATCTACAATGTGTTTACTGCTTCATATTTAACGATTTTCACATAGGGTTACAGTGTTTACTATGGGCGAATGATGTAAGCACTTACCTTTGTTCCATTACTTCCACCGTCCTTCTTATTTCTTTTATATTGGCCTATATTTTGACCCGCTGTTCCATCATATTTAGAGCAGTTAAGGTGAACGATAGCAGGTAGTAGGCAAAGTAGGTGGTAGGCAGCTACCAAACAGGGAGGTACTGCCTGGGAAAATATCGGAAGCTTTATGTGTTGTCTAATGGTAGACCCTGCTGCCATGTGGCATTACGAAAATTTTGACCAAGTCCCAGGTTGCTAATCTGACTTTGTGCCTCGATGAGATGTCGACTGTCTTTCTCTCTCCTTCGGTCGGCTTTGCTCTGCCTCAGGGGAACGAGAGCTTCTGCCCCAACTCCGACAACTGCCGCAGATATAGACTATGAGGCTACTGTCACTGAATGCCGCATAGATCTGCGGCTCAACTAATTTAACACAGATAGGATAGCTACTTATGTATTAGGATATTTAATATTAAGGTAATTAAATGGTGGCGAAGGTGTGGCTATTGGGGGAGGCTGGAGGCCATTATTAAAAAAAAAAAAAAAAGTAGTAGTAGTAGTAGTAGTAGTAGTAGTAGTAGTAGCAGGTGCCAGGTGCCAGTGCCAGTGTCGATAGGCCTACTTTGGCAGGGGTGGCATCGAGACTGTCGCCCTTATGGGGCCAAGTGCTCTACGCTTGCGGTCCACCCACCCTCAAGTAACGGTCACTTCATGTGGTGCGACCATAGAAATAGTGGTTATTTCTGCCAAGGATATATAAACAAGTGTTAGGTGTGACAATTCTTGCTCCCAGTGTATCATTCTGATGTGTGGATTGTCGCCCACAGGGGGGTGGCCTACACACCCACGAGCGCAAGTATGCCCCTACTACCCGGACACAGCAGTCCAGCCTGTCACTTCTCTGCCCTTTACTCATAAGAACTAGTTTCTTCTTCTGTAACTGCCGCCCAATGTGCTGAACACTATGCCGGGTAACAGACATTGCTGCGTCTGTGCTAGCCAGTACCAAAACTGCACTAGCTGTGAATGTGCGATAAACAACCGACCATGTGTGGATTGCAGAAAGGGATACAATTGTCAGAATCCACAAGGCAGGGAGCCGACACAGGAGGCCACAGTGGATATCGCCGGGACCCAACCGCCCGATGATATCCTAAATGATAGCAGTGAGTCTACTCAACCTGAAAATATAGTACTAATAAAAGCTGCTCCAATAGTAGCAGATGTCCACGAGGTGAATGAGAGACAGCCACCACAGTGGAATGGTATGTCGATGGAAAATGCAGACATATGGGTCAAAGAAACTTACTCAGAAATTGTCAAGTGGTCGCCAGCTAACCTATTTGAACCACCCAAGTGTGCTGCCACCAAAGAAATGATTCGGGAGATGATTCGCCTCATAACTGAATACACTCAGGACTGCTTCCTCGCCCCTTTAGCTCTTCAAATACTGGCAATAATACCACATCTATTCTGTCAGAGGACACACAAAGACTAAGCACGAAGAAAATGCGGCAGCAATGAAGAGAAGATTGACACTGTGGCAGAATGGGGCCCTTGAGGATCTCCTATGTGAAGCAAGAACACTGCAGGAGAGACTAAAATTTACTTGTGACGGAAAGCAAAACACCGATGACGTTGCAAGAAAGGTTGGAAAAAAAATCCGTGTGGGAAAAATGAAATCGGCGGGAAGAACTCTCACAGAGGAATCCTCCGGTGGGGTTCTGCCACTAAACAGAGACATTAAAACAACTGAAAGAAAAACATCCCCCAGCAAGTGAAGACGAAGGCATCAGGCTCCAGGGTGACTATATCCCACCAAATACTGTCCTGTTCGAGAAAATAACAGGAGGGATGGTGTGGAAAAAAGCACTGAAGACTCGAGGAGGAGCCGGCCCTTCAGGTCTGGATGCAAACGGTTGGAGAGTCATCCTCAGCACTAACAAGTTTGGCCCCATAGCAAGTGATCTCTGCACTGCCATTGCCGTCCTTGCAAGAAAGCTGGCATTCTCGTGCTGCCATCACCTCCATGCTCTGACGGCCTGCCACCTCATTCCCTTGGATAAGAATCCTGGATGTAGGCCCATAGGGGTGGGGGAAGTGCTGAGGTGGATCATCGGAAAATGCATAATGGAGGTGGTAAAGGACGATGTCAGGGCAGCAGCAGGGAACCTGCAAGTTTGTGCTGGCCACCATGCTGGAGGGGAAGCTGCCATTCACGCCATGAGAACGATATTTGAGCAGCGTGATTGTGAGGCCGTTTTCCTGGTTGACGCTTCAAACGCATTCAACATACTTAACCGCAAGGCTGCACTGCACAGCATCATGATCAAGTGTCCAAGCTTTGCAGTGTATGTTGAAAACTCCTATAGGAATCCATCAGACCTCTATATAGTAAACAACAAGGCTCTAAGAGGTGATACCATCATACAGTCAACCGAGGGAACAACACAGGGGGACCCTGTTGCACTGGCAATGTACGCAATAGGCTTATCCGTGCTCCAACACACAATTAAATTTGAAACAACTGAGGTCAAACAAGTGGCGTACGCTGATGACCTTACAGGAGCAGGAAAAGTGGAGGACATCAAAAAGTGGTGGGACCTGGTAACATTGCAATGCCAGCAAGTCCTTCCTCATTGTGAAGCCAGAACATTATGAATGGGCAATGGAGGTGTTTGGCGGAAGTGAGGTCAAAATAACAAAGGAAGGCCAAAGACACTTAGGCGCTGTAATCGGCACAACTGACTTCAAGACCGAGTACGTAACGGGAAAGGTGAATGAGTGGGTTAGGGAAATCCAAGCTCTGTCTGAGATTGCTAACACAGAGCCACATGCGGCTTTTGCGGCATTTACCGATAGAGTCAAGCATCACTGGAACTACCTGATGCTCACTATCCCTGATATTGGTCCCCTCCTCCACCCTCTGGAAGAAGCTATCAGCGTCAATTTCATTCCCAAATTAGTGAAACACCCTCACTTAACCCCAGCAGAAAGATCACTCTTTGCACTACCACTGAGACTGGGAGGAATGGGACTGACCAATCCAGAGGAAATTGCTGCCACCGAACATCAAAACTCAGTTATGCTCACGGCAGCCGTCACGGACCACATAATAGCTCAAAACGCAACAGGGGTGGTGGATACCAGTGAAGTAAACAAGATTTGAAGGTCCATTACGACAGAACGACAGCACGCCCAAAGTGATAAGTTGCAGCAACTGTTGCTACAAGTACCAGAGAATATAAAAAAATAGCTATAACGCAGGAGGTGGGCGCCTCGAACTGGTTAACTAAGTTACCGATAAGGGCAAATGGTTTCAGTCTCAATAAACAAGAATTTACAGATGCCAATGCTCTAAGGTACAGTAGGCCAGTAGAAGGTTTGCCCTCCCAATACGTGTGTGGTCTCCTCCTATGACGTCGATCACACCATGGTGTACAAGAAAGGGGGCTTCATATGCATTAGGCATGACGAAGTAAGGGATCTCACAGCAAATATGTTGAAGGAAATCTGCCGGGATGTCATGGTAGAACCGACCCTCCTTCCATTCGACGATGTGACCTTCCAACATAGGACTTCAAACACATCCAACGAAGCCCGTGTTGACGTCAGTGCTCGAGGATTCTGGACGCGGGGACAGCGAGCCTTCTTAGACATCAGGATTTTTTATCCCATGGCTGCATGTCACCATAACTTAGCTCTCGATGCTGCACACAGGAGGAACGAGAACGACAAGACAAGGGCATACGGGGAGAGAATTCAGAACGTTGATCGAGGCAGCTTCACTCCTCTAGTGTTCACAACCTCTCATGGGATGGGACCAAGTGCAAGATGTTTATACGCCAGACTCGCGGAGGTGATCTCCGAACAGAACCAGCAGCCCAGAAGTTATGTTACAGCCTGGATTAGATGTCGACTGTCCTTCTCTCTCCTTCGGTCGGCTTTGCCTCAGGGGAACGAGAGCCTCGGCCCCAAAGCCGACAACAGCTGCAGATATTGACTATGAGGCTACAGTCACTGAATGCCGCATAGATCTGCGGCTCAACTAATTCAACACAGCTAGGATAGCTACTTATGTATTAGGATATTTAATATTAAGGTAATAAAATGGCGGTGAAGGTATGGCTACTGGGGGAGGCTGGAGACCATGTTAAAAAAAAGATAGTAGTAGTAGTAGTAGTAGTAGTATCATTATTATTTTACTATTTTATTTTGAATTTTGTATTTTTTATTATAAATTTTATTTACAGTACTATGAATTATTATTGCTATTATTATTATTATTATTATTATTATTATTATTATTATTATTATTATTAATATTATTAATATTATTAATATAATTATTATTATTATTATTATTATTATTATTATTATTATTATTATTATTATTATTATTATTATTATTATTATTATTATTATTATTATTATTATTATTATTATTATTATTATTATTATTATTATTATTATTATTATTATTATTATTATTATTATTATTATTATTATTATTATTTTTTCCGATGCGGGTCAGAGACGTGCCCGTGGCTAATCCCATAAAAAAAAAAAAAAAAAAAAATTTAAATAAATAAAAATATTCCAACGACCACTGAACTCCGCTGACCACTACAGTATTGCATTGAGCTGCGTTTGGTTATTTTGTTACCTGCTTTACCATGGTAGAATGTATTAGCTTGTGTTATTTGTTTAAAGACTTTTCATGTGATATATTTCCAGATGTCATAAAAAGTTTGGCGTACGTCTTGTGGTGTTACACGAGTGTTGGTGAGGACTTGAACAAAGATATTTGTTCAGCCAGTAGGGATGAAAAGGGGGTTTGTTCAGCCTGAGGTGATAAATAAATGCTGTGTTCACTCAGTGGAGATGAACACGTGTATTGTTCTGTTACTGGAGATTAAGAAAGGCATTGTTGAACGAGATGAGTTGTTCAATTAGTAGAGATGAAAAATGGCGTTGTTCAGCCAGTAGAATTGAACAGCGGAAAAGGAACAAATAATGTTCAGACAGTGGCGATGAGTGAATGTGTTACTTTAGCGTGGCGATGAGTGAATGTGTTACTTCAGATAATGGCGATGAGTGAATGTGTTACTTCAAACAGTGGCGATGAGTGAATGTGTTACTTCAGACAGTGGCGATGAGTGAATGTGTTACTTCAGACAGTGGCGATGAGTGAATGTGTTACTTCAGACAGTGGCGATGAGTAAATGTGTTACTTCAGACAGTGGCGATGAGTGAATGTGTTACTTCAGACAGTGGCGATGAGTGAATGTGTTACTTCAGACAGTGGCGTTGAATAAATGTGTTACTTCAGACAGTGGCGCCTTTCACTCCGGTCCACTAGGCGCTATTGATAAATGGACTGGCTCGCCTGCAAGCGTGACAAATGTTCGATGAACTTGACTCCTGGGCTGTCGCCTCCCATCATATATTGGTGTTGATGTCACAATGCCTTCTTGTTTTATCACGTGAGCACAGCTTGGCGCCGTGGCTCTCACTTATTCACTGAGCATTGCCAGGTTGACCAACTCTACACAGCGCCTTGTGATGATTGGCTTCAATTCTGACTGACTGAGTCACAATGGTGACAGTGTGCAACTGTCCTGGATTTTAAGATTCGTTTTGTATTCGTCAAAAATTTCACATTAAAAAAATATATATCCGATATTTATTAATTTGCTGACTTCCTTTCTATCTTTTGTAGGAAATATAACCGCAAGAAAGCTTGTTTGAGGTGCTTGACGGACCCTGCGAGGTTGGTTTCTATGTTTGTGGGTTATTTACTTAGCAAGACGATTAGCCACATTAGGTAGCAGTTCCTCTGTGGAAGGGAACCCAGAGGAAGTAAATATGGATATTATCAGGTGTATCAAACTCGGAGACGGCAGCGAGGGTGTGTTGGATGACGGGGATAGATTTTGCCGCTTACAGCGGCTACTTTATTGTGCACCCCACACTCATCCTGTGAGCGGTAGCGCAAAAGGATTACAGAGTAGAGTTTACAACGGGTCATAATAATTAACCCCCGTTGTCAGGATATTATGGCACTGAATGTTACACAGTATTTCAATTACATTATTTGTTTAGTTCTATACATAAAGGGTAACTTATTCACAAATGCGTGAGTACAGGCGTGTGAGGCAGTATGTCTGGCCGCACACTTTGTTATTCACAGATGCGTGAGAAGTATTCAAGCACATTGTGTATTTGGTTCTATACATGAGAACTGATATAGTTACTAAGTGCAAAAAAGTGGATACAATCTTAATTTGTCGGCTATCTTGCCATTAGAGATGAAGTGTTATGCCATTTCACACACAGTGTGCTTAGACCTGTTTCCCTAAAAGGTTCTACCTTCACACAAGCGAGGACGTAGTGTTCAAGTGTGTGGCTATATGTATGACCACACACTTTACATTTAGTCTTGTTTGCATCTGCTTGAGGAACATACTGCCAGAGATACTTATATCCTAACCTTAATCTAGCGGTTACAACATCTTATAATCTAGTGATCTTGTTACTTGTTCCATATACATGTTTCACTTGATACATCTCATCATGGTAAACTATGGATCGACTAGTGCCTGTTTGCACTTGTCTACTTGCGTCAAATTCATCAATAAGTTCTTTCCTAATTACAGTTTTAAGGGTTCTTTTTGACAGACCCAAATTGTATTCAACGGTGTCTTTGTTAGACGCGAGTTTGGCGAGGGCATCAACTCTGTCGTGTTTTATGAGGCCTATGTGAGAGGGGATCCACAACAGTTTGACCGGGGAGAAGACAGTGTGGGTGTGTTGTCACTGTTAAGGAGATGACATCGTTCGTTTTGGACGTAGGCGGTATACAGTAGGTAAGTAAAGTTTCAGCGTTGGTGGAGGAGTTCCGACTATGACTGTTTTTGTCACACGGGGTGCACACTGCTTCCCAACTCTTCTTATGTCAACAGACCCATCGCGATAGACAAGGAGAGGAGGATGTGGAGTCGTCAAGAAGCAAATAGCATAGTCTAGTATTTTCGTAAGGCTGTTGCATTTGAGGGTGTACTTGTAGTGGTGATGGCTGTTTTTGTACCCAAGGAGGATGTGAGTGACAGTATCAATAGCGGGAAGAAATAAGTGAGTATACTAGGGTGGGATGGAGGGCGAGCTGATGTAAATGTGGTGGCTTAGAATGTCAGAGGCTGCAGTGGGTGGGGTGGATGATAGGTACAGGCAGGTGCAGGAGTATGTCAGGGATGTGTGTGTGTGTGTGTGTGTGTGTGTGTGTGTGTGTGTGTGTGTATAAGACTTGACCAGGTGTAAACTGCTCACCGCTGAGAATTTTGACGGCAATGGGGGGGCAGTTGGATTTAATGCTAAATGACCTTATTCTGGTAGTTGTGAGACAGTTAAGGATGTCTCATCGTCCTTAGATGTATTTAGCCAATATCACACTTCTCTAGGCGGGAAGACACAACGGCTTGTGAGACATAACTGGCCAAACGGTACGTGTCAGAGTAGAGAGCTACATATTCTCATATGTCAGTTGGTGTTAAGAAGGAAATTCATTATTGATTTGGATACTGTACAGCAGTACCACATCACTGAGAAGTGAGTTAAATGCCGGCCATTGACATTTAAATGTAAGGTAAGTGTGGCTGTGATGTGGTCGGTACACTTAGCCACAGCGGAGGTGGAGGGAGGCACTTAAACATTGACAGTATTGCTGGACATATTTATTAGTGGTATTAGGACACGTTTACGTCGTCATCTAGATCATTAGAGGCGAGGTCGTTGGAGGGGAAGTGGATCTCTTAACTCAGATTTGGAGCCACATTTGTGCCTCTACTGCAAAGCTCCTGATCAGAGAACTTGGTTGTCTGGGGGGTAGAGACTGCAGACAACATCTCATGAAAACAGGTTTTTTGGGCAGCAAACTTGCAATTTTGTTTTACATGCTCATGTTCCAGATGAGTACCTGCAGACCTTCAGACACGCTGACCAAGTGTTTGATAGATCCCGGTGTATCATGACTGGGGCCCAGAACTTCGGGAGTCGGCAATGTTAACGTTAAGTCTGTTTGCTGTGTAGAAGGCGATTGTAAGAACAGGTCGGGTGTATGAATCACAAGGGTTCGCACCGAGAAGGTGAACCGCTTGATTGAGAGAGTATTCAGGTCCTTGTTGGGGCGTCTAGGGATAGGCTCACTAGCACAGACTTACCTGGAGCAATAGTCGGAGGCCAGCATTAGCGACACGTAGGCCGCCAGAATCACGGTAGGAGGAATGGGTGTAAGGGAGTCATCAAGTGTTTATACTCGTCAGTGTGAGCGATAAGTTGTTGCCTCTCAGCTCTGAGGTTGTCATGTTGTTGTGTGAAGCTGTGAAATTGTAAGTGATGTTACTTATTTGCTACTCAAGCCAACATCTGTCAGCAGGCATGTGCTGCTCAAGCTTCTGCAGGTGAGAGCAGGGATCACCCCTGCTGGAGGAGGAGGGTCGTGTTTGTCTTTTTAAAAATTCAGCTTTCAGGGTCACTGTAGGGAGTGTAGGGTGGAGGCGATTCTCAGGTGAGTTTGTTTGACACGTACTGTAGTGCTCCAAGTATTCAAAAGGTCCGGCTTCTGTCTCTTAGATAGGCTTTTGCCGGTGTTACATGGGCTTTGTACTAAGCATTTGTGGTATTATTAGAATTTTATGATAAAGATTCTAAACCTAGATAAGGTTAATACTGTGTACACTTTTGTAACCAATTTTTGGGTTTGTTTTGTTTAAACTCTCATTACTATACCGAACAGGAGTGTGGCTGTCGAGTGGATACAGTGCTCGCTTCCTGTTCCAGGGGTCGGTGTTTCTATACCCGGGCACTCCTAATTCACCTAGCTGTATATGAGTACACCAAGTTTACAACTTGGTGAAGTGAAGGCGGTCGAGTGCAAAACCGATTTTGCTGCCTCCTTGTGTATCAAAGGCTTAGCATATTATGTGCACAGGCAGTCCTACCTATGGGACCCGCCTATGGGACTCACTTTCACTTCTCATTATACCCTGTACCAAAATGTAATACAAATAATAAGAGTATACAAAAAGAAAACACCAATTGATTATTTTTTAATGTATTTTGTAAAAAGATATTTATTCTTACCAAAAAATTTTATTTGACGTATACAGTTGCTGAGTATTTTGAAAAATGTTAACAGAACCACATCATTTCACATTGAAAAGTTCAAAATATAAATTGAAAGAGAATTTTTAAGAAAATATCAATATTCAAGTGAGAAGATGGTATTTTTATAATACTAATACAAATCAACCTATGTATAAACTTTTTATTTCATGACCAGTTGTAAAAATTTAATTTTAACGTTTGTGCACAAAGCGATAAATATATTAACTTGTAAAGATTAAGAATTTCAAATATTTCGATCATCCGCCAGCAACAGTGAAATCCGGGAATATTAATAAGATAAACACAGGCCGCATCAGACGAGAAATAAAGAAAATCAAGCTTGACGACTTCCTAACACGCTCTGGTATATATAGAAAGTATCAAAGCGTCATGCCTGCTTTGAGAGAAGTCGTGTAACCAACGAGTTCTAAACCACAATTTGTCAAGGATACGACGATGATGCGACTGTCAGTGTAATTATTCTATCAGTGTTGGTGGCAGATGGTAACAGTCCCGCAGACACACTCGACAAGGAACGGATTCTCAAGGTTGTGTAAACACCATCACTAACGAAGAGAAAGTGTAAGGAAATTTCACAGAATGGTGATAAAAGAGGAAAATTGTAAATTATATTGTTAACGTTGAAAGTCAAAGGAAAACTACGATCATAAGTTGTTCCCGCTCTAGGTCACAAACACCTGTATGTAGGTTGAGCCGAGACTGACGACCTCCCTTATAAATGATGCGTCCAGAACAATATTACAGGGCGGTAGTGAACTCGCAAAAATAAAACTGAGATACTTAGGTTATATAATTAGGGATGGGGGAATAATAACAGAATCATTAATGGGCAAAGTTGAGAGTAGGAGGGCCAGGGGAAGGTAGAGACTGGGATGGATGAATTAAATTAAAAAACTCAGTCCCAAGAGAGATACAAAACCTTAAGAAAATTGATAAAAACAGCCCGAGTAAATTTAGAGAGGAGGACTGTGGTCGTCAACTTTCAAATATGAGGACGGTACTCTGATTGATTGATTGATTGATTGATTGAATGAATACAGAAGGCTAATTGAGCACGAGCCTAACATAAGTTCTCTTCCATCCACAAATATTATACACAGTTAAGACTAGCAGATGTAGATAATTTATATGTGCAAAGATGAATAATCTTTCCTCAAATCATGTAAGGTATTAATTTCTCAGATGGTTGACTCCTAGACAAACCTCGAACATTCATCAGTTTGGAGATTGCAATCCAAGATGTGTCAAAGAAGCGGATAACAGCCATATTATAATGACTGATCAGGATATTGTACACAGAGCAGCACAGGCAAGAAAGAAAACGCAGAGGCATATGAGTTTTGCTTTGACAACGAATAATAATGTAGGATTTCAGACCTATCTTAACCACATGAGTCACTGTGTCTCTTGTGATGAGGTAGTGAGACAGTCTTACTCTTGAAGTTATTGTACGGTCTGAAAACAACGGTGTTGTGATCCCTACAAATAATACTTTTAACAGCTGCAAACAACTACGATATACGTAAGGAAATAATGGATGGAAACCAGACAGACGACGTGAGCGATGATTCAGGAGCTAGAGTTTGGTGAACCAGGGAGACGAGTGCTGGCTGATCACTCTTGGGAACAGGGGTGCTGATCACTCTTCCAAACAGTTCTGACTGATCATTCTTTCAAACAGGTCTGACTGATCACTCTTTCAAACAGATCTGGCTGATCACTTCCAAATAGGGAGGCTGATCACTCCTCCAAAGAGTTCTGGCTGGTCACTCTTCCAAACAGATCTGACTGATCACTCTTCTAAACAAACTGCTCAGAAGGAAACCGATTTTTTATGAGATTAAAACATGTATATTAGTTGACAAGGAACACGGGATCACCGAGTTTAAGGATAACCTACATGAAACCGCCTTAGCTAAGGACGGTCGGGTGACGGGCAAGTCGAATGGAATCATTGAAACCCGCCTTTTGACGTACTCAATATTTATTGATTTGGTCAAAATCTGCAGAGAACAAGGCGTTCGTTAGTATTACAGGGTAATCCATCTGCTACATAATTAGTTAGTCTCACACAATTTTATCTTAACTGCATATGACCATTAAACATAGTGACATAATACAAAGTTCATAACTATTAATTTTAGTTGCGCCTCATTCCGCATTGTCTTATTGCTCCAGATGCTCCAGATAAGGCAGAAACTAGTAAGCATAATTAGTCCACACTATTTCAGTACTGAGGGGTACGTCATCACGTAGGCTGCACTTACAAGTGAGAGTCGATGTAAATCAGTATGGTGTTCCAAGAGACAAAAGTACTGCGTAAACTGTCTTAGTACAAAACTCAGGGACAGGACTGTGATGGTGTGTGTTCACTACTGCCAGCAGAGAGTGGAGATCCTCACAGTATCGCTGTACAGAAGATCGTGGTCTGGTCTCAGGCAGGCCAGACAGACAGTCACAGCACCTGCAGAACTGTCTGCTCATCAGGAACCCCAGGACCTCTCGGCTGTAAACATCCCCTCATCCACTCCCTTCTCCTAAATTCTTCAATACTCTCATAACTAAACTATTTTTGACAATTTATTAACAATGTCCACGCGGTTCCCCACGGGCGGTAACTCTTTATCTTTGTTTGGGTAAGGTGCCACTCTAGACGGCACATCGGTTGAGCCGCAAATGCCAGCACTGTGTAGCTGAAGCCAGGGGCGATAACTCGACAGATATAATGATAACCTACGTGATTAATCCCTTGGCATCACTTTAGACTCTTGTAGGTTTATGACCCGCTAAGCTATTTGAAGACTATTTCAATACCAGACAAGATAAAGAAGAGGAGACCATTCCAAGCTGGAGTAGTTTCAGTGGACGAGTATTAACACTTATTATACAGGTCCAAAGATCCTAAACCGAGTTCAGTAAGACAGCAAACCCAGACACTAATGAAGACTTCGGAACAAAGAAATTCTGAAATAACCTTTGACTTTGCTAAAGACCTACGATGGAGAGTCAAAGACGACTTAAGTACAGTTATCAGATGGGGGTTTCTACAGGGCTTTATGTTTTCTTATCTGAGCTTGGAAAATAAATATCATTAGAATAAACCACCACCGTTCTGGTTTAGAAGGAATTGAAGGCTGATGGAAAACATTGTTTCTTGATGGTGTTTTTTGAAGCCTAATCTTCAGCCTCTCATATCGATGGTTGACTGCCGGCACAGCTCCTGCTGTATACATTATTTGTAATGTACAAACAAGAAAGATTTTGTCCAATATGTCTTGATATACATCTGTTATCAGATATTAGAAAGCTTCAGAAAACTTATATATATTTTCTATTTCTTTGTATTGCTTCTGAAGCTATTTGGTCAACCTCTTGTATTGGTGTTAGCATAAGAAACCTGTGTTTCCTTTGTTGCCTCAAGGCATGTGGTGCAGGCTGAGAATGTTGCAACTGATACCAGATTTTTTATTCCTTTACATGATTAACTTTCTGGCAGAACACACGTAACATTCGTAACCTTGACAATCTTGATGGTTTCGTCATTTTTCATCACCCATAGCAACTGGTAATGTCGGGTTATGGATCACTTTCCAAACTTACAGTTGCGTGATCTTGTGTATTTAGCATACCATTTTTTGTTTCAGTCCATACATATCTTTGTGAGGTTGTCTAGATCTTGCCTTAATCTTGTATGACTTCATCTTCTCGCTGTTTTACAAATTCGACGAATTTTGACATACTAGTGTTAGGTGACCCGCTTACAGCTTCATGATGTAGTCTCGTTCAAGATTCTTCGAACACCGTTGGAGACAGCTGGTAACTCAAAGCCGTTTGTTTACTATAGTACATAGTAAAAATTATCATTGAATGTAAAAGTGATCAGTGATAGGTTACTTAATTCCCCGTTGCTTAATTAATGGTTGGGCTTTTACAGTCATTCATAATTTTTACTGCGTACTATATTAACAAACGGCCTTGAGTTACCAGCTGTCTCCAGCAGTGTTCAAAGAATCTTGAGCGAGACAGTACGTACTTTACATAATGTATTCCGTAGGGTGACAATAGTGCATAGGGGTGAATTTCTAAAATTGATTAAATGGAATGGCCATTGGTCCAATACTGCGTACCCATGAAAAAAGAACACAGGCGAAATCCTATATTTGGACAATATTTAGAGGTAGCTCAAGTCAATTGAAGTTTTATCCTTCTGGCAAAAAATACGAATATTCATAATATGCCGGTTTATTTTAAACTTTTATTGAGCAAGTTTATGTACACTGTACATAATGATTAATTCCTTTAAAATGAAACTGCAGTGAACATGCTTACATCAATGGGTGAGGAATAAACCCATTCATTGTTTTCGCTTTTGCTTGTAAGGTCCTGTTTTGATGTCCTGGTTGTGACCGCTCTGCTCTTCAACAACCTGCAGCAGATGTTGACGCTGGTTCACTCTTCGTGATCTTGCTGTTGAATGCCTGTATCAAGGCAATCCCTCTCTGCAGTGTCGTTGATGACTCGAGACCACCCACAACTGCACGCCAGTTTTGAAGTCTTCATCATCAGACCATGTGTCAGGTTCCTTGGACAAAAAGAAGTTCATTTTGAGACTTTCAAATAGAAAGTTTGATCCTAGAAGCAAAGTCTGAGAGCTGCTTTGTGGGAAGGGAAGATGGCAGGAAGAGCAACGTTTTGTGAATCTCGTCGCCTTCCTTCAACGATTGCCCAACTATGTTTGTCTTCATTGTTGCATTAACTTGTGGATCGAAGAGTGCAAGACCCACCAAGCCTTCACTGAGGTACCACAGGTGACGACCGAAGACTGTGAGACATGTTCTTGATATTTTGACGTCGTGGTACTCTGACAGGTCTTGAGGACAAATCATTAGCAGAGCGGAGGATGGAACGGAGGCCGTGAACCATGCACTGACATACACCCTAGCACAAAGAATGAATCGTTTCAGCCTAATGTCTCACGAGCAGTTAGTTTAAACTGATTAGCAAAATCAGGATCTTCATGACATAAATGAGCTTAGCCATCCACCGTGTTTCGTGAAGTGCTCCGGGCTGGAGATTAAACTTGGGTAGAGCTCCATCGACACCTGATTGCTAGCCCAGTACCTCACGGTAATCATCACGTGGGCTGCTTCTTGCCCAGATGATGTTTCCAGCAACAGATGAGGTCATCCGTTTCGCATAAACTTAGGGGAGGTCTGAGAGAGGGCTGTAGTCATCTTGACTGATGTCCTTCCACTTATGCTTGAAGCGAGAGAAGAGAGTATTATCTGGTCAGAGGAAGGCCCCATGCATTCCACATCGCTTTCGGCAACAAGCTCAAGGATGTGTGACGACACGCGAGATGAGAAGACGCGGCAAGTTTTTGCTCCAGAATGACACATGCCCCGACAATGGTACTAACCGTAATACTGCAACAAGAGCGCGCACACACACCCACGGCCACGTCTCACACACAACTGATGCTACTGTACCAGTCAGACACTGCACACACCTCTCCCCTACCTGACTGACACCCTCCCTCCTCTGCATTGCCAATAGCTGCACCAGCCAAATACTCATTACTCATTTTAGAAAAAATGTTAGGAACAACTTTAGTTTGAATTTGCATTCTACATATACCTGCAAAGTTTCATAGTAATCGGTCCATAAATAAAGAAATTAGAAAAAATCAATAATAATTTCAGTAGTGTTAACTTCAAATGGCTTGAGCCACCTCTAAATATTGTCCAAATGACCCAGGATTTCGCCTGTGTTCTTTTTTTATGGGTACGCAGTATTGGACAAATGGCCATCTAAAAATAAAAAATTTCACTTTTTATTGTCACCCTAGGCTATTCCGGCCTGTTCTCTTTGTTCAATTCTTTGGTAAGAGATGAAAAGCAGCCTCCTTATCGCGTTTATCAATGCCCATAATTATTTGAAGTAGCTTATCAATCTCAAGTGTAGTAAAGTTTGTATGTGTAATAATAACTCATTAACGTATATTATTTGAGTGTCTGTTTGTATGATGTTAGTGGCCGACAGATCAAAGAGTTTATAAGCTGTTTATTTTACCCCCCTGAAGTCAGTTACTGCGTCTTATTTTCACTGTTATCATGACACAAAATTCTTGTACAAAATTACCAATAAGGATCAAATTACCGAGTACCAAACTGTTTGTATATTTTGTGGTACATCATTTTTCCATGAATGACCTCCCGGAGAACTCGGTATTTTCCCAAACGAATAAAAAAACAGCAACAAAAAAACAATCAGTTAGTTTCAGATTAAGCAGCCTTCAGGTACAGAGTGAGAGTATTTTCTAGCACTTGAAGTGTTTGTTAAGGAATGGTACGTGGTGAAAAAGAGCACAGAGTTAAAGGAGACTAATATTTTCATGCTATACTTTTCTCTGTACAGTATAGTAAGAGCAGGAGTTTTATGTCCGATAATAAGTCAACAAAAGATATATTATATACAGTCAGCTGGTAAGTTGTTGTGGAAAATTCTTCGTTCCCGGAAAAGTAATAATATATTTGACATGATATTTCAGTGCTATGACCATACTAGATCAACAAGATAGCTGACTGTTGCACATTAATTCAGTAGATGATAGTCAAGCGACCAGACAACAGTTTGTTAAGGTTGGCACGTATGGTGTTCTAGCTGGTGGGGGAGATAAGATAAGTCTCGTATGTCGCAGCAAAGTCTATGAAGCTGGTTGATCCATCACTGATATAGAGGTTAGGTAGATTTTAAGTATTTTTCTATTTATATCAAGGTTAAGGTACCATGTTTACGACAGTCGCCACATGGGATTACTTGACGTATAATTCTTCACCTAAAGACGTACAATTCTTTACCTAAAGTTAATATGGTGGGGATAAGTGAGATTTTTGTCCAATGAATATTCACGAGTCCCAGGTGTACGGTATGTAAGGAGGCCAACCCATACCTCACTTTCTAGCTGCTCTTGTTGTCGACTGGACGGTCTCAAATTTATTATCTCTCTCTCTCTCTCTCTCTCTCTCTCTCTCTCTCTCTCTCTCTCTCTCTCTCTCTCAGTGTATAGTAAATAATAATCATAAGCAAGAAATAAACACAGTAAACTTTAAATTACATATTAAACAAAAATAATCCTAAAATCTTCCCAAACACACACACACACACACACATACACACACACACACACACACACACACACACACACACACATACATTTGTACTGTCCATACATTTACTGTACATCAGAATATTGAAAGGGGTAAATTACATTGAGTGATGCAATGTTCCTCATCATATTACAAAGAACACCTCTAAGTGACAATTAAAATGAGAAACAGAGAGTGAGAACTTATCTGGTATTGGGTAACATATATACAGTACAGTAATGTAGCTGATCAACTAGTCTCTATATTACAAATATTTCAGCTGAAACATATATACCCCGGTAAAATTTATCACTAGAAAATTATGCAGGAATTTTAAATTCTTACAAAATTTTTTCGACCCGTCTCGAAGCTCTGTCCCACCCAATAACCAACACACTAAACAATACATTAAGGAAATACCGAAACTCATATCAACAGGTTACCAGAATGATTCTAAACCTTAAACTTGCAAGGCTTGATCGACCAGCATACTGAATTGTGCCTCAGGTTCAGTAGAGTTTTACAAGTCAACCCTAAAACAGACACCTGCTACCTCTGCAGATTTTATTCATGGTGACAATTCACGTCATTACACGACTACTAGTCGAACCAAGATGTAGAACTGAACACTACTGGTGACCAAGTGTCACTATACGACTCTACAGTCCACTTAGAGTGAGAAACAAAATTCTATGTATAAATTTTCAGCGCATCCACAAGACGTCTCTCTCTTACCACATACCTCCTCTGCTCATCAGACGACAACTCTCTAAATTCTTATCTATCACTATTACCACTCCCAGTGTGCCGATGAAATCCCAAGTCGCCTCCCACGTCACTACTCACCGTACCAACCCTCTGTGATTGTTCTCCGTATTAGAACCTTATTATTATTCACCCCATTTATTCCTCACACTTCCCATATATGAAATTTCCTTCCCCCGCACATGTAAACAGAAATTTATATATTCATCTTTCTTAACCCATTACCCTTTATATGGTACATTGTCATGTCCATCAGAATGTTGAAAAGTAAACGTCCACTTACAGAACTGTAAGGAATGGGGCAGTTTATCCCTTGTTAGCATGTTTTATATATGGCAAAGAACCAATTTGTTACATCTTACCCATTATGTCTTCCTCGCAGTCAAACTTTATGTTTAGTCGTGTACTGCAACATATATCTATATTTCCAATATATTAATTTTGTTTTGTTTATTTATATATTGTGACTTATGAAATATTATTAATGTATTACAATCTGTATAAAAAGACTATTTAGTTATTATTATTATTATAATTATCGTTATTATTATTATTATTATTATTATTATTATTATTATTATTATTATTATTATTATTATTATTATTATTTATGTGCAAATGTTACACGTAAGGCATACAACAAAACAAGTGATGGTCGCCCCCTTAAAACAAGTGATGGTCGCCCCCATAAAACAAGTGATGGTCGCCCCCTTAAAACAAGTGATGGTCGCCCCCATAAAACAAGTGATGGTCGCCCCCTTAAAACAAGTGATGGTCGCCCTATAAAGAAGTAATGGTCGCCCCATAAAACAAAATGATGGTCGCCTGCAATAAGTAATGGTCGCCCCCATAAAACAAGTGATGGTCGCCCCCATAGTCAAGTGAGGCCGCCCCCATAAAACAAGTAAGTGATGGTCGCCCCCATAAAATGCAATGGTCGCCCCATAAACAAGTGATGGTCGCCCCCATAAACAAATGATGGTCGCCCCCATAAACAAGTGATGGTCGCCCCATAAACAAGGATGGCCTCATAAACAAGTGATGGTCGCTCCCCATAAAACAAATGATGGTCGCCCCCATAAAACAAGTGATGGCTCATAAAACAGTGATGGTCGTCTTGCAAAACAAGTGCATGGTCGCCCTATAAACAAGTGGTACGCCTCATAAACAAGTGATGGTCGTCCTCATAAAACAGAAGTGATGGTCGCCCCCATAAACAAGTGATGGTCGCCCCGATAAAACAAGTGATGGTCGCCCCTCATAAACAAGCAATGGTCGCCCTTATAAAAACAAGTGATGGCCGTCCCCTATAAAACGAGTAATGGCCGCCCCAATAAAAAGGAAATACCCCATAAAACGAAAATGCCCGCCTCATAAAACGAGTAATGTTCGCCCCCATAAAACGATTAATGGTCGCCCCGATAACGAGTAATGGTCGCCCCCATAAACGAGTAATGGTCGCCCCCATAACGAGGTACGGTCGCCCCATAAAATATACGGTCGCCCCCATAAACGAGTAATGGTCGCCCCCATAAACGAGTAATGGTCGCCCCATAAACGAGTAATGGTCGCCCCCATAAAACAAGTAATGGTCGCCCCCATAACGAGTAACGTCGCCCCCATAAAACGAGTAATGGTCGCCCCCATAAAACGAGTAATGGTCGCCCCCATAAAACGAGTAATGGTCGCCCCCATAAAACGAGTAATGGTCGCCCCCATAAAACGAGTAATGGTCGCCCCCATAAAACAAGTAATGGTCGCCCCCATAAAACGAGTAATGGTCGCCTTTCACCACAACAAAACTGATTCAAACCAGAAAACACTCGATGAGGTCAGGTAATAAGGACAGGTTATACAGGATCAGGTCTTCTTAGGTTGTCGGTCGTCAATAACAGGGACAGGATGTAATTGGTATTGATACTGAAACAGTTTATTTAGCTAGAAAAATACAGATACAGAGTGGATAATATTAACAATATTGACATGGTAATTGGTATAATGCGTTTTTTCTCAGTTGAGAAAAGTTGCCCCGCCCCCTCCTCAAAAGTTACAGTTGATTGGCTGTTGCAAACCTGTCCGATTTTGTCCTGAAGTAATGATGTATTTCTAAAGGAGTTTATTCATAATCGTTGGGATGACCGTTTCTGATACGTAATTTGTCTTAGTATGTCTTATTGTGGGTAAAAATAAGTATATATTAAATGCATCCTCCGAAAGCGCGAATTTGCTACCAGAGTTTAACAATTAATTCATGTATAATACTTCTGATAAACGTCCTACGTGCTTATGTTTGAGATAATGAATGTATGTATCTTTATATATTTTAGCTAAATATCTTTCTCGTCAGAAACGGTCATCCCAACGATTATGAATAAACTCCTTTAGAAATACATCATTACTTCAGGACAAAATCGGACAGGTTTGCAACAGCCAATCAGCTGTAACTTTTGAGGAGAGGGCGGTGCATCTTTTCTCAGCTGGGAAAAAAAATCGCCTTTTTTTATAGTAGACAGAAATCAAACAGGAAGGTACTACCGCCTGGGAAGATATTGGAAGCATAATGTGTTGTCTAATGGTACACCCAGCTGCCATACGGCATCACAAAAATTGTGACCAAGTCCCAGGTTGCTGATCTGACTCTCTGCCTTATTTACACACATTGCAGGGTTTCAATTGTTTCTCTTACTATTGACAACACAACATACATATATTGTTTCTCACTTTTGATTTAATTGTTTTCATTTTTGTATTTATGTATCATTATTATTATTATTATTATTATTATTATTATTATTATTATTATTATTATTATTATTATGATTATTATTATTATAATAATTTGTATTTATTTTATTGTTATTATTATTATTCATTTATTTATTATTATTATTATTATTATTATTATTATTATTATTATTATTATTATTATTATTATTATTATTATTATTATTATTATTATTATTATTATTATATTTTCGCCCCCCAAGCCCTGATGTGGGTCAGTGACCTGTGCCCGGGTGGGCTAATCCCCGTAAAAAAAAAATGAGAGCCTGATCTCTCTCAGTGGCACCTGATATTAATCTCAAGGAAGTATTATATAACATTAAGTATCATCTGGAATAGTACACGTAACATGGTGTTAGTAAGAACATATGAGAATGTTACCACGATTATCATTTCGTTATAGGAAAAGAATTAAAAGAAAGAATTTTTTTTTAGATAGGATAGTTTTTACCAAAATTGTCCTTTAAATCAGTTATCATGTGATTAGGCCAGAAAGTTGTCAGTGTTCCCATGTAATCAACTGTTTTTAAAAAAATTGTAAAACATAAATAATTATCTGGGTGTTGTTCCTCTCATTATACATGGATGGAATTTCCCCAGGTCTTAAGAACATAAGAACATAAGAAAATAAGGGGTCTGCAATAGGCCGGTTGGCCTGTGCATGGCAGCTCCTGTCGAGAGTTACTACCACTCTCTATCATCCATGAATCTATCTAGCCTCCTTTTGAAACTTTCCAGAGTTCCCGCACTTACTACAAAGTTGCTAAGCTTGTTCCACTCGTCCACCACCCTATTTGTGAACCAGTTTCTTCTTATCTCCCTCCTAAACCTAAACTTATCCAACTTGAATCCGTTGCTCCGAGTCCTATCCTGCTCTGATATTATAAGAACTTTATCTATATCCCCTTTATTGATTCCTTTCACCCACTTAAAAACTTCTATCATATCTCCCCGCACTCTTCGTCTTTCTAGGGAATGCAAGTTAAGTTTCATTAACCTATCCTGATATGGAAGGTTTCTAAGTCCCGGAATCATTTTTATTATTCTTTATGCAATCGATTCTGTGAATATATATCCATTCTATAATAGGGCACCAGAACTGAAACTCGCATAATCGAGGTGGCCTGGACTAGGCGCAAGATATAGTTGCAATAAGACCTCTGCACTCTTGTTACTTGGCTAATTCTAGATATAAACCCAATACTCTGTTTGCCTTATTTCGGAAATATTAACCAATGTTGTTTTCTAGGCCGTAGGTCCGGCTATAAGCACCCCCCAGGTCTCTTTCACAAGTCGACTGCTCTAGGTTGATGTTGTTAAGGCTGCAAGTATATTATAAGTATTTTGTTCTTCCAATATTAACTACGCCGCACTTGCTGGTGTTGAATTTCATTTGCCATTTTTTCAGACCAATTCTGCAGTTTATTTAGATCCTCCTGTAATGCATTTGCATCCTGCCCTGAATTAATTTGCCGCCCTATTTTGGTGTCATCCACAAACTTGCTTATGTCACTGCTGATCCCAGTATCTAGATCGTTTATGTAGATTATGAACAAGAGGGGGCCTAGTACTGACCCCTGGGGAACCCCACTGGTTACACGGCCCCACTCAGATTTAACACCATCTACGCTGACCCTCTGCGTTCTATCGGTGAGCCAAGATTTTATCCAATTTAAAACTTTTCCTCGATACCATGAACCTTAACTTTTCTCAGAAGCCTCTGATGCGGTACTCTGTCAAACGCTTTGCTAAAGTCTTAAGTAAATAACATCGTAATTATCGTCATTATCTACTACCTCGAAGAATTTCTTAAAAAAGTCAGACTAGATTTTCCCTTTGTAAACCCACGTTGAGAGTCGTAGATTAATTTGTTTTTCTCTAAATGCGATCGGATGCTATTTGCTATAAATGATTCGGGCCAGTAAAATTTCACTACTGACGCCAAACTGATCGGCTGGTACTTGACGCTGATGCTCTGTCTCCCTTTTGAATATGGGTACTACATTTGCCTGTTTCCATGTCTGGCAATAACCCAGTGTCTAATGATTTTGGAAATAAGTTTACGAGGTGTCCGCTAATCTTTTCCCTACACTCTTTCAAGACGAGGGAAAATTTCATCCTGCCCTGGGGATTTTGTTTTCTTTAGTTTATTTATCTTCTTAAGAACATCCTCTTTTCTGATAGTGATATTCTTTAATTTCTCTTCTTCCGTTCCCTTAAATATCAGTTCCACCTCTGGAATTTCATCTCAAATTTCTTCTGTGAAAACTGATAAGAAGTAGCTGTTCAATGCTTTGCTTATTTCATCACTGCCATTTATCACTTCTCCCCTCCCTCACTTTAAAGGCCCAAATTTGTCCTCTATACCTGGAAAATCAATTTTGATTCGCCTTGGATTCTCTTGCTATTTTGATTTCATAGTCTCTCTTTGCTTTCCTTACATTTTTCTTAACATTCCTAGCTAGTTCATTATACCTATTTCTGAGCTGGCTCCTCCTCCCTTTAATTTCTTATATATTCTTTCTTTATTCCTATGTCATGTTTAAGTCATCCACCTTGGCTCATTCTTATTTGACCTAATTTTTCTGTATGGTATATTTTGTTCTTGTGCTTTATGTAGTATACTAGTGAATATATTATAGTCATGATCAATTGTTGTGTCATCTATGACCTCACCTTTCCTACTGGGAACTGACGTGACTGTTCCCAGGTGACCTCACCTAGGTACCTTCTCTTAACCCCTGATAATCCGCCAAAGTTTGGGACTCTGACCATATTGTCATTGTTTTTCGTTTCCCAATTTAGGTGAACCTGATTTCTCTGTGATCACTGTTACCTAGTTCTTCCCCTACTGTGATATCTCTGATAATTTTTTATTTGTTAATACTAGGTCTAATATATTGTCACCTCTAGTAGGTTCTGTAATTAGTTGTTTCAAAAATTGTCCTGTACTGCGTCTAGGAAGTCTTCAGATTCATAGTCACCTACAATGTCCCAGTCAATATTTCTGAAGTTGAAATCCCCCATAATGCACAGGTTGTTGTATTTTGCTGCCCTACTCATTTCCTGCCATATGGGCTGAGCTGCTTCCTTCCCAAGACTTGGAGGCCTGTAAATCACTCCCATAATTAGTTTTTCTCTTCCTTCCGTGATTTCTACCCATACAGACTCGGTTCCTATTTCACCCTTTATTGAATTATTAATACAACATTTTAATGTATCCTTGACGAAGAGTGCGACCCCTCCCCCCTTCCTACCTTCCCTGTCCTTGTGAAAAAGGTTGTACCCTTCTATGTGGTACTCTGATAAAAAAATTTTGCTCGCCAGATTCATCCAAGTTTCGGTGATTGCTATGACGTCTACATTCTCGGTACATACAACCGCTCTCAGCAAGTCTATTTTATTTCTAACGCTCCTACTGTTTGTATAGTATACATTTAAACCTACTCTTCCCTGGTCCTGTTTTACCCCTTGTCCTGAGCAACTAATTTTACTTCCCAGGACCTGCTTGTTTTTTGACTCCCACTTTCCCCGACCCCTCTCTACTGGCGAAACCCCCCCTTCGGAGTGACAATTTCACGCTCCAGGGATGCAGACAACGTCTTTACCCCCTCACGAGACAAGTGTACTCCGTCGCGACAGTACAGGTAGTCGTTGCCATAGAATCGTTGCCAGTTATCAATGAATGCCCAACCATTGTTTGCACAATGTTTTTCCAGTCGGCAATTTATAGCAATTGCCCTGGACAGCCATTCACGACCAACCCCTCTTCTAGGCAAGACACCACATACTATCGGGATCCCTCCCCTATCTCTAATCTTCCCCAGCGCCTCCCTATACCTCTTGAAAAGTTCCTCACTCCTAACCTTACCTATGTCGTTTCCTCCCACACTAAGACACACTACTGGATTGGTACCCTCCCCTGACAAAACCCTGTCTAACCTCTCGGCTACATGCCCTATCCCAGCCCCAGGAAAACACACCCTAGTCCTACGTTTCCTATCTCTCGCACAAAAAGCCCTATCTACAAACCTCACCTGGCTGTCCCCAACTACCACGACCTTACCTGTGGGCAGGGTTTGTACAACTGCCCTTTCCTCTCCTTGATCCATACCGTCCTGCCTCTTCTCTTCCTCGCCAGCTTCCTGCAGCACCTGGTAAGGGTTACTACACTCCACACCCTGGTCAGCTTTCCTGAGCCTGACTCTAGTCCCCTTGGAGACAACCACTCTCCACGCCTGCTCCTCCTTCGCAGGTTTCCTGCTAGGCAGGACACCAACCTGAAGGAGTTCCGTCCTGAGGGCTTCATTTTCCCCCTTTAGAGTGTCAACCTCACTCCTCAACTGCCCCAGCTGCCTTAACAGAGTGGCAAGGAGGTCATCTTTCCCCACACTCCCCTCCTCTTCCCCCACGACACAACGATCCAAGGCGGCCATTTTCCTTGGTCTCTAACGGGAGCACTTTCGGGCACGACCTTCTCCAAGCTGGGTCAGAGGTCAACTGTGTGTGTGTGTGACATCGTTGTTGTAGTGCGATGTGACTTGATTAGAAATTAGATCATCAAAACGACACTTCAAGAAAAAAATTATCCAAAATATTAAGAAAAATCCCAAGTCCTTTTATACTGTATCAGGAGCAAAAGTGGAGACGAGAGATACTGTTGACTCGCTAAATGATGAAAACACCCTAAATGATTACTTTTCATCCATATTCACACACGCTGAATAGCGTGCTAATACCCAGGAGAGAATACATATCTCAGGCCCAAGGGCTGTAAATTAATTAAAAGAAATAGCATCAACAAGAAAATGTCGGAGCACAGACCAAGGTATAAAGGAGTTAGACAACAAGAGTTACACTTCACTAGACTACTATTCAATATATGCCTGGTTTAAGAAAAAGTGTATATAGACTGTAAATCAGCCATATTAGTCTATGCGAACTCTGAGAAAATTTTGAGAGACACCATCTTCTAATACCAAACCTAGCCAAGTCACATTTCTTGAGATGGTATGAGATCACGTAGGCCAAGGTTTACCTAGGTTTAAACGTCTTAAAGTCTATGACGTTTAACATAACCCTACACGCACGGCTCGCCTCTTAAGATCCAGGCACATCGTATCACAAGCAAAATATTACAGTGTATTAAGCATTGGCTCGAAAACAGGCAACAACGAATTGTTATAAACGGATTACATTCAGAAAGAAAATAGGTTTTGAGCTGAGTAACACAAGGATAAATACTCGGAACCAACCTGTTTGCGAATTAAGCGCTATTGATGAATATTTATCGAGCCAAGTAACCAAGTTTACAGACAAAGCAAGTGGCAAGTCAAGAAGAAGTTTCAGCCATGCAAAATCTGCATGAGCTTTTTTTCAAATGAAGGACTGAGAATTTTTTTTAAATATAGCAAAATGTAAGACTGGCCGTGGGACACAACAACTCGAAACACAATATCTGTGAAAAGCACTTTTCTTAGAATCAAGGTATCGTGATTGATCAGTCACAGACGGCAGTGGAACAAGTGGAAGCAAGAGCGGTACTGGGATTCAAAATAACCCTCGACAAGACTATCAAGAACAATGGGGGTATCCTACACAGACCTCTTTTACCCATCTTGGCCAACTCTAGGTTGGGGTGGCCGTCTAGTAAATTATAAGCATAGTTTGCCTTTTAACCCTGACTTTTTTTTCTTTTTTTTTTAAGATCAAGTAATTTATGCACTTTTCTTTTCTAAAATGTTGGCATGAATTATTAGTCTGAGTGTTGATAGAAGTTAGGGATGTAACTTCTATATGAGTACAGAAGCACGTGTCACCTTGCTCCTCCCTGGCTCCTGTATCAGGTAGCGCTGAGTAGCCAAACTTGCATCACTGCCGAATGCTTGTTTAATTCAATAAGTATACCCGTGTTACGACCCTCCTCCCTTTTCACCGCTTACCCAGCTTCCACCACCGGTTACCAGCGGCCAGGGTCGTTTGTACAGAAGCAGTAGATACCTCACAAGTGTTGTCGAATTACTACTGGCTGTCCCGCCAGTCCCCAGTAACTTCCCGACGATCGGTATCAGTGTACAGACAAACAACAGGCAAGTAGATTTCCACCAGGTCACAGAAATACACTTGTACACTGTAGTCTTCTTTACTAAGCAATGATTCTCCACAACACTGTTAACAGGGTAATGTCTTCACAGTTTGACCCCACGCTTCGAATATATAGTCAGCACACTACCAGTGTACAATTCCTTAGTCTTCTCACTTTCTATTACACAACAATTCCACATTACTTGCAATTGTGTTCAGCTGTTCTGCTAGGCATATTCTTTACACGAACAGAAGCGATCGACTAACTCCTAGCCTGCTCGCTTCTGTTTATACACGCCTCGTCAGACGCTTCTCGAACATCCTAGAATCACCCAGAGACGCCTGGGAGATTCTAAAACGTTCTACTCTGATCGAGGCTTACAATAAAAAATAAATCTTAAAAAAAAATAATGCAATACATTCTAGAATCTAGAATATTCTTGCATAATTAATACACCAATATATACACGAAAATTTCTTCTTCTTTTTTCAAAATAACTGCTGCATGGGACAGAAAACAATTAAAAAAAACCCTAGTTTACAAAATTATAATACGAAATTAAGCCTCGGCATAACACCCGGTTTGAGTTAAATAAGAATTTGATACAATTTGTATATCGTTCTAACACTAATCAGTTTTGTTATGAAAGGTGTGAAACATCCCTAACCGCATGTACTCTGTGCCTTTAGGATAAAGCTTGGTATTGACTGTTATTGCCCCAATATCGTTAATGCAAGTACTGGAAATGTGTTTCAAGCTTTACATATTTATTTTTTGATCAAGGAGAACATAGTGTGTGGTAGATAATGTGTTAGCCCGAGGTGTGTCATCCTCACAGGTAAATTTGAACAGTTTGGATCCGGAGCATGATACTACATATATTGAATCCCGACGAGAGAAATAAACTCCTCTTCTTCGGCCACTGTTTCGAAAGTCGAGGTTGATAGAACAAGAATTTTTTATATTTTATTTATTTTAGACAGATGGACTTGAGAATATTTAGGGTCGTCAGCCCACGAGGGAGAAAATTCGGTATATAAAGTCAAAGGAGTTTACCAGGATTTTGCGTCCACACTTGTTGTAACCCACGTTAAGAGTGAGCTGAGCACTAACCAGCCTCCCACCTCATGACTACCTCACCCCTCACCCCCAGCTGCTCTTGTGGACACTGACATCCCTAGTGTGGAGAATACCCCCCTTAAAAACAACCAATGATATAATGACTAGATTATTGTGTATAGGCATGATTAGGAAGTATTTTTGTGGCGTTAACACACACACACACACACACACACACACACACACACACACACACGTACATTAGCTGGTAACTGATAACGTTTCCTGTGTGTCACAACAACAGCTTCACTTGGCTCAGTTGCTAGGGCAGTGCCTCTATCCAGCACCGTTGTACTGGCTCATGAACCTAGATCTAAACTTCTCTATTTGTGTAGGTGTTTCATTTCTTTGTGGTGCTGAATTTATTTTTGTAGTGTTTTATCTCATATTTAGTTAACTATTTTATTGTCTATGGTGTCATTTTTTTTGGTGTGTGTATGTTAGGTTAAGTTAAACTTCGCTTGTAAGATCTTTTGTGTCTAATGCTAAAAAATTTTAAACTTATTATTTAATGTTAAATGATTTAAACTTATTATCTAATGTTAAATTATGTTAAACTCTGTATGTAATGTTAAATGATGTTAAATTTTGAATGTGATGTTAAATACTGTTAAACTCTGTATGTAATGTTAAGTGATGTTTAACTTTGTATGTTTTGTTAAATAATGTTAAACTCTGTATGTAATGTTAAATAATTGTAAACTTTGTATGTAATGTTTGTGCTGCTAAACTTATATGTGATATTAAACAATAGGTAGTTGTGTTAATTTTTTGTTTTAAACTGTACCAGTAATTTATCACTTTTCTTTTTGTATGTTAAGACCAAATAGTTAAGTGGCATCAGGCAATGGATAACTGTCATCAAACATATTTTTAGTAATACATCCTTTGGTTTTTTAAGAGTTAATTAGGAAGTGTTAGCGATAAATTCAATTCGTGGTTTTCCCCGTTTGTGGTGGGAAAACTTGGTGTGTGGTGTTAAACCGGTACATTGGTGTGGAGTCTATGATAACAATAATAATAAAACTAGTAATAATAATAATAATAATAATAATAATGATAATAGTTAATAAAAATTTATAGAAATAGATCCAAATTATAATACAAATTATTATACTACTATTAATAATAAATAAAGAAAAAAATAGTGGGAACGATATACAGTATATACAGTATGTTGTGCTGTCAATAGTAAGAGAAACAATTATGACGACCCTCCAATTGTGTGTAAATGAGGCAGAAAGTCAGATGAGCAACCTGGGACTTGGTCACAATTATTGTGATGCCATATGGCAGCAGAGTCTACCATTAGACAACACATTATGCTTCCAATATCTTCCCAGTATATATATATATATATATATATATATATATATATATATATATATATATATATATATATATATATATATATATATATATACATACATATATATATATCGATAAAACCACACAGGAAAAGTGAAACACTGGAGCACCTTATCTTTTGTGTTTGTGTGTGTGTGTGTGTGTGTGGCACACTAAATAGGAATAGTTGCATTCGTCTTTTTGGAAACTTATGACTGGTCATAAACTATCATGTGGATGTAAATGAATATAGTTTCAAACAAAGCCTACCTAACCTAACGTATCCTACTGTGGGTAATTTGGCTATTTTACCAGATACGAATTAATTTCCCTTAAATTTTATCAACGTACAGTATAAGAGGGTTTTCCTAGAGGCAGCATTCACCGACATTTAATATATTGTCAGTAGTACTTACAGTATATAAATGTAGGTAGCCCACATTTATATGAAAGGCAGTGTGGCCGAGAGTACTTTCGATCACCTTCTTTTTCTTGGCAGTAAAATTATGTACCCATTCAAAGGATGATAGACTTGAGGTACCTCGGCGTGAACCAGGTACCTTCAGGACGGAAGGCCGCACCCCAACTATGGATTATAAAACAAGAGGAAGATAACTAAGCTTTACGAAATTAAATCCCCAATTTTAATGAAGATTAGAATAAAAAATAATCATTTCCTGAGAGTAAGAGATTATACAAACTCAAGCTTCACTACCCCACTCTCGGGAACACAACACATTTAATATTAAAACTCTGGTCAACTTCCAAAATTATTTAATACTAATATTTCCACGGTGGATGTTTCATTGATTAAACCTTCGCACGGCCTTGTCAGTAACGTGCATAAGTTGTCGAGAAATAATTTCTACAGCATTGAGCACTACGGTACCAGAGGATTGATTTGCTGTCCATAACTTTCACATCAGAACAATGGTTTCAGAAGACACTGGTGAACGTGTGAAAAAGTTGTAGACCAGACCACAAATTCACCACCCCATAAACTAACCGTTGTACTTAGCTTACTGCTATGAAAAACTCAATAAACTTAGATTTTACAAACAGAATTCCTGGATGTCGGTGAGTCATTGTTTACTACAGGTTACTACCATCATAGCAGACACCATGATCTCAACCTTCCTTATACAAGACGTGCGTGAAATATAGACATCCATTTATTACAAGTAAACTCCATAAGTCTAGATGCATAGTAAGGTAATTAAGTTACAACACTCCTTAGAGTAGACTACTGCAATAATTCTCGTAAACATGGCTGTGAGTAGCGTCCACACTGTATGTTGAAGAGCTCGCCTTGAATTTCCTTAGATATGGGGATACGAGAGGTAAATTATCGTACATTCATATAGTGACTCCGGATGTAACCATTTTAAAATTACATTGAAATTAAAGAGGGTATCAACCCCTGTCAGAAATTGTTTAGTATTATGTTAAATACCACCTCATATCTACAGTACATATACGTCCAGTTAACTGCCACATACATACTACAAACAACAGCATACCCACCAAATTCTCCTACAGGCTACGACATACCAACCAAATATCACGGAATGTTACCACATGCTTATAAAACTTTGCCACAAGATTACCACACAGCCAGCTAACCCATTCTTACCAAGTATAGTATCATAGCGCACAACAATATACCTGTCAAATACTTTCAGATACTAACCCAATATTACCACATACTACTGCCAAGTAAGACACTACGGCCTTATTTTTTATGACATCAGAGGACACGATCCAAACCAAATCTAACCTAACAATATCTAATTAAACTTAACCTAACCCAACAACAGTTAAACAACCTAGTTGGTTCATATCGTCTAATGACAAAATAGATTTAGGCTGTTGTCAGTAGTAGAGGTGTGTGGCCCCTGAGCCGTGCCCCCCAAAAAATACATATTGCACAGTGACCTCTTATATATATATTAAATAGTTTGTGTACCATTATAATATTACTGTACTTTCACATACTCAAATATAGTATGCTTTAAATACACACCAAACATACTTAAACTTTATAAGTAACAGTTAAACAAAAAGCAAAAACGACATATAGGATAGGGAAAAAAGTAAAAAAGTGTAAAAAATTAGGACCATCTTTATTTCTGAAATGAAAACTACAACTTTCTACAAAGTAACTTTTCTTGTTTTTTTGTTGGCAAATTCTTCAATGACATTGTCAAAAACTATTTCATCTGTCAATTGTCGCTCTATAGACAGTATGGCAAGATTTCTCAACCGCAAGGTGCTCATAGTAGATCTTAAGTAATTCTTGATCAGTTTTAGTTTCGAAAAACTCCTCTCGCAGGTAGCAACACTAACAGCAATTGTAAGGAAAATCCTCAGCAATATTACTATATTTGGAACCGAGTTCCCAAGGTTATACTTTTGAATAAACTGCAAAAGTTCAAGGGGGCCTTCTTTCCACGTCTGTATTGTCTTTAATAGTTATAGCAGCAACAGCAACAAAATGCTGAAGTCTATTTCTCTCAACGAGGAACTCCTCTTTATCAATGTCGTCGTGATCGTGATCTATTTGACACTCATATTTATCATCCAAAAGATTCAATGGGGTAAGGAAGGCATATTTCTCAGAAAGATCCGTGTGTCATTGCTAATCTTGCTTGGCCATAGGCCAACATCTTTTATGTCCACTCTGTCCACAGCTGGTCCCGGAATATTTTCTTCATGTTCTTCATCACTTGAAGGAGTTGAAGTTGACGAATCGCTTGAAGTTGAACTTGAATCCCTTGAATTTGATAATGATTTGGTTTCTATACGACTGATGTATTTTAAGAGTGCCCCTTTATTCTTGTTTAATACTTCCTCTCTTGCCTTTCTCTTTTTTCTATACACAGCACCACTTTCTTTAGCTCGCTTCATCTGGGGACAGAGTGATAGAAGTATAAAACATTAATTTTTCGAGAAATAAATTCACACTGCATGTTTAAGATTAAAAGATAAAAAAAATGAAAAAAATGACGAGAACTTTAGATAAAAGTGATGAAGCTAAATATCACAAGTCACAAATTCTACACTTTTGACAAATAACACATTAAGAAAAAAGCTCTGTGTAGCAAAAGAATGCTTTTGTGAATTTACAAAAAAAAATTCAAAATGTATTACGTACATTATTTATTATTACGGCATTGAATAATATAAAAAAACGCTATTCCAAAAGTAATATGCATAGGAAAACATTTTTTCTTAAATAGCATTTCCTCAGCAAATGCATAATTTTTGATATTTATATATATATATATATATATATATATATATATATATATATATATATATATATATATATATATATATATATATATATATATATATATATATATATATATATATATATATATATATATATATATATATATATATATATATATATATATATATATATATATATATATACATACAGTATACAGGAAGATCTAAACAAATTTTTCGAATGGTTTGAAAAATGGCAGATGAAATTCAACGTGGACAAATGTGAAGTACTCAGTATAGGAGATGTAAACAGGGAAACCAGATACCAGATGAACAACGATGCCATAGAGAAATTCGACTGCGAGAGAGATTTAGGAGTAATGATAAGCAGGAACCTTAAGCCAAGTAAACAATGTGTTTTTGCTCATAACAAGGCTAATAAAGTACTTGGGTTCATACAAAGGAGTGTTAGTTACAAGACTAGCGAAGTCATCCTAAAACTCTATCTTGCTCTTGTGAGACCACGCCTGGATTACACAGTTCAGTTCTGGTCACCGTATTACAGAATGGATATAGAATCCTTGGAAAGAATTCAGAGGAGAATGACAAGACTAATCCCGGGCATTAGGAACCTTGAGTATAGAGACAGGCTAAAGCATCTTAATTTGCACTCCCTCGAGAGACGTAGAGCGAGGGGCGACCTGATAGAGGTGTATAAGTGGAAGGCAGGGCTAAACAAAGGGGACATTACAAAGGTACTCAAACTATCCAACCAGGAGCGAACTCATAACAATGGTTTTAAATTAGACAAATTTAGATTTAGGGGCGAAATAGGTAAACACTGATTTGGAAACAGAGTAGTGGATGAATGGAACAAGTTACCAAATATCATCATTGACTCGAATACGCTGAATAGCTTCAAACATAGGTTGGATGCTTATATGAGCAATAGGGGTTGGGTGTAAACGGGACTGCCCAGTATGGGCCAATAGGCCTGCTGCAGTTTCCTCCATTCTTATGTTCTTATATATCATGTAGATCCACAATAGAAATGTGGATAAGATAAATCTTGATAAAATCACACAGAAAAGGGGAAACAATGGAGAACCTTAGCCTTTGTCTTTATTCAAGACATCTTCAGAGGCAACTGAATTGCAAAGACTGAGAGAGAGCTTATGTATATAGGGTGACCTTACAAAACACGAGGTCAGGTCAAAATACATACCATCCAGTAATCCATACACCAACCACACAGCAAATATAAGAAGAGATTATAAGAACGAGCGACATAACTAGTCATGTCACGTCAGGTAAAAAATATGAGACCCACTTGTCATCTATCATACATCTACTTTACATGCTTTCAAAGCATTTTAACCTTGGGCCGCTGACAAATAAATTTTTGTAACATATTATCAGTTTTGTACTGACCATCACTAAGGTTTAAAGAATACATTTCTCTAATCAAACTTGTTTCAACTAGAAGTCTTTCTGTGACGCATGAAGATTTGTACACTTCTAAACTGTTTTCACAATCTATGGGATGATTATTGTTCCTAACATGAACGAAAAGTGCACTGCTTTCAGATGCCGTTCTAATATTGTACTTAAGAACATAAGAATGGAGGAAACTGCAGCGGGCCTATTGGCCCATACTGGGCAGTCCCGATTACAGTACACCCAACCCCTATTGCTCATATAAGCATCCAACCTATGTTTGAAGCTATTCAGCGTATTCGAGTTAATGATGATATTTGGTAACTTGTTCCATTCATCCACTACTCTGTTTCCAAACCAGTGTTTACCTATTTCACGCCTAAATCTAAATTTGTCTAATTTAAAACCATTGTTACGAGTTTGCTCCTGGTTGGATAGTTTGAGTACCTTTGTAATGTCCCCTTTGTTTAGCCCTGCCTTCCACTTATACACCTCTATCAGGTCGCCCCTCGCTCTACGTCTCTCGAGGGAGTGCAAATTAAGATGCTTTAACCTGTCTCTATACTCAAGGTTCCTAATGCTCGGGATTAGTCTTGTCATTCTCCTCTGAATTCTGTCTAAGGATTCTATATCCATTCTGTAATACGGTGACCATAACTGAACTGCGTAATCCAGGTGTGGTCTTACAAGAGCAAGATACAGTTTTAGGATGACCTCGCTAGTCTTGTAACTAACACTCCTTTGTATGAACCCAAGTACTTTATTCGCCGTGTTACGAGCAAAAACACATTGTTTACTTGGCTTAAGGTTCCTACTTATCATTACTCCTAAATCTCTTTCGCAGTCGGATTTCTATGGCATCGTTGTTCATCTGGTATCTGGTTTCCCTGTTTACATCTTGTGTTGTAATTCTGAGTTGCAATGCTTGCAATTATTATTATATGTATGACTGCAATTGTACTCGAGACAAATATGACCTCTTAAGTGTTTTACCCCCATTGGCTTGTCTGTTTACAAAATTGTCAGTGCTGTTGCTCCTTTACTGCTCAGTGTATTGGACATTCTCACTGACAATTTACGTTACATCCAACCTGATCCCACAACTGAACTCACAATGCTGGCTGATTTCAACATCCACAACACTGGCACTGCTCGCTCTGACGGACATGGTGAGGAAGGTGAGCACTGTGGTACCTTGTTGCATCATATAACACAATTGCTCAACACACCCAAATGGACCCGTGATACAGCAGAGCACAATGGACACTTCATTGATCTCTTTCTGATTAACAATACAGTATATACTTCTTACTCTTTCAGACTATTTCTTTGTCTACTACCAGTTCTCCTCTCATAGTCCTTCAGTACAATGACTTAATTCCTTGAGTACGATGACTTAACCCCTTCAGTACGATGACTTAACCCCTTCAGTACGATGATTTAACCCCTTCAGTACAATAACTTAACCCCTTCAGTACGATGAGTTAACGCAGGAGTTAAACCATCGTACTGAAGAAGTGAAGGGGTTACGTTATCGCACTGAAGGATTAAGTCATCATACTCAAGGTTAAGTCATCATACTCTCGAGGGCCGTCATACTCAAGAGGCTAAAACATGGTACTCATGGCCTTAAGTTATTATATTCAAGGGGTTCTCATCGTACCCAAGAGGTATAAGTCAAAATACTGCAGTTTTAACTGCACGGGAAAGGGTTACGTCATCATACTCAAAGTGTTAAAGTTCAGTCAACTATGGGTACTCTGAGCAGACCGCTGGGGCAGACTTGAGGATTTTGTTTCTGTTTTCCTTGGTCTGCTGCTCAGCGCGTTATCGGGGTTCAGGAGGAGAAGTTTATACATTAGAAAAACGTCTACGTTCCCCCTCATGGTGGTTCTGTATTTATTTTGCCTCTACTGTAACTAATAAGAAGAAGGCCAAAAAAAATTTAAATTCAACACCTACACACAGACTCTCCGTAATAAGACTATATTTTAAAATCAGTCCTCACATGACCAATAAACAGCTGGCAATCATTTATGACTGTCATATGCGCTCCCAGGTGGATTAATGTTGTCATATGTGGTGTTGAGACATTTTGCCTTTCGATTCATTGCAGAGAAGACCCGTCATCACCACCAACAATAATTACCTGACCAGAAAGCATCACACTTTCTCTGTTGTACTGTGCTACCTACGAGAACATGCTGTCAGTATTCCAATGCTCTTACCGTAAGTGATATATTCCCCGAACAACTTATGTCACAAATTGTTTCTCCTCTGTCCTACTCCATGCGACCTGTAACAGTTCACAATACTGCGACTCAGACATCTTCAGTCTTAGTAAGGGAATGTCTTGGAGAGTAAATCTGTCATGTTTCATCTCTCACTGGATCATTTTATATAAAAAAAAAATCATCATACTCAGGGCACGAATTTATTACACTCAAGGACTGTCATTGTACTGAAGGGATTGAATAATTCTACTCAAGGCATCATACTCAAAAGATTTCTCACCATATTCAGGGAACGTAGTCATCGTACTCAGGGACCCATTGGACCGTCATCGTACTCAAAACAGCTATCGCACTCGGGTGACAGTCAATCGTATCCAAGGGACTAAATCATTGTAATCAGGAGAATAGGTCATTGTGCCGTGGATTTAGTTATTTAATGCAACAATGAAGGCATAGCTAGTACTTAAAGAACTCAGTCATTGTACTCAGGACTTCATTCATTGTACTCAAAGGAGTAAGGTTTTGTACTCAAGGAAAGAATTCACATGGCACAAGTGATTATTTCTTGTACTTATAGCAATATTGACTGATTTATTCACGGAACGAGGTCATTATACTCAGAGGACTAGGTCTTTGTACTCAGGGGACTAGGTCATTGTACTCAGGGGATTAGGTCTTTGTACTCAGGGACTAGGTCATTGTACTTAAGGGACTAAGTCTTTGTACTCAGGGGACTAGGTCATTGTACTCTGGGATTAGGTCTTTGTACTCAGAGGACCAGGCATTGTACTTAAGGGACTAAGTCTTTGTACTCAGGGGACGAGGTCTTTGTACTCTCAGACTGAAGCATCATACTCGTACACAGGAAGTAGGTCATCTTCCCCAGGGCTTTGTATAGCAACATGCTCGAGGGACAAGATCATCGCCTCGAGAACAAAGTGATCGTACTCCCGGGTTGACTCATGACACTCCCAGGGAGAGGAGAGTGGACGAGGAAGAAGGAAGTGTTTGGGAACATTGAGGACGGTGACCGGCAACGAGGCAACACCTACAGTACACCCTCCTCCCTGCCTTGCTGAGTCGCTTGATCTACTTACACGGTCACCGGCAAGTCTCCTAAAGAAAGGCGGTTACGTCTGTTTTATACTGTCTGTATAGGCAAGAACAAAAAGAGCTATAATTTATTGTACATGCTATATATATATATATATATATATATATATATATATATATATATATAGAGAGAGAGAGAGAGAGAGAGAGAGAGAGAGAGAGAGAGAGAGAGAGGGGGGGGGGGGGGGGGGGGGGGGGGGGGGGGGGGGGGGGGGGATGTTTCAGAAAAAATTATTTAGTTTACACTGTTTTAAGAGTTTTGGTGGAGATCACGTGAATGCTTTTATCACAGCAACATTGTCTCACTTGTGAAAGACCTCGGACATCAACATGTGAGGAACATGTTCTTATTGTAATACAAACATTCACTTGGTCTCCACAAAAATATGTAAGGCAGTGTTTATACATCTTTCTGAGAAAGAGAAAGAGACACACAGTGATGTACCTCGTTTTATTATTATTGTTATTGTCATTGTTGTGGCCTTCAAGAAAACATAATAAGCATAATAAACAAGTTTATCACATGTTTAATCCCTGCCTCTGGATGACAGCGGCCACGTGGACGGTGAAGTTTTGGATCACTGCCGAAAACTTCTGCAGAGAAGGCTGATCCCCCATCCTGTGCTTTGGAGTTGTTGTCATACACCGGATTTAAGATATTCACAGAGATAAAATACAGCTGGAGACGAATCGGTGGAGGAGGTGGCCAAGGGTTTTCAGTAAGGCGTGACATTAACCGAAACTCCGGATAACATCGTATAAAAAAATTCACAGCCGCATTTGATGTGTGTGTGTGTGTGTGTGTGTGTGTGTGTGTGTGTGAGGGAGGGAGGAGGAGGAGGAGAGGGATTTACCATCTTGCCTGAAGATTCATTGTTGTTATTTATTTCACCATCTTCTTAGTGAACGAAGAAATTTCCTTTGCAGAATACTTGTGTATAGTTCTGTGTTAAATGTTACTGTTTGCGCCACGCCAGTTTATTATTCTGTACTGTATATTCAATAGCGCTCCAAACTCTTAAACCATTCAACAAAAGGAGGCTGGTGGTGCTGGACATTAATGAGGCTGGTGGTGCTGTGACATTAATGAGGCTGGTGGTACTGTGACATTAACGAGGCTGGTGGTGCTGTGACATATTAACGAGGCTGGTGGTGCTGTGACATTAATGAGGCTGGTGGTGCTGTGACATTAATGAGGCTGGTGGTGCTGTAACATTAATGAGGCTGGTGGTGCTATGACATTAATAGGCTGGTGGGCTGCACATATTAATGAGGCTGGTGGTGCTGCATTAATGAGGCTGGATAGTGCTGTAACTTTATGAGGCTGGTGGTGCTGTGACATTAATGAGGCTGGTGGTGTGACATTAATGAGGCTGGTGGTGCTGGACAGTAATGAGGCTCGTGGCGCTGTGACATTAATGAGGCTAGGTGCTGTAATATTGATGAGGCTGGTGGTGCTGTAACATTGATGAGGCTGGTGGTGCTGTGATATTAATGAGGCTGGTGGTGCTGGACATTAATGAGGCTGGGGGTGCTGTGACATTAATGAGGCTGGTGGTGCTGTAACATTAATGAGGCTGGTGGTGCTGTGACATTAATGAGGCTCGTGGTGGTGTGACAGTAATGAGGCTGGTGGTGGTGTGACAGTAATGAGGCTGGTGGTGCTGTAACATTAATGAGGCTGGTGGCTTTGTGACATATTAACGAGGCTAGTGGCTGTGACATTAATGAGGCTGGTGGTGCTGGACATTAATGAGGCTGGTGGTGCTGTAACATTGATGAGGCTGACTGCAACATATTAACGAGGCTAGGATGGGACATTAAGAGGCTGGTGGTGCTGTGACACTAATGAGGCTGGTGGTGCTGTGATATTAGGGAGGCTGGTGGTGCTGTGACATTAATGAGGCTGGGAAGTGTGACATATTAATGAGGCTGGTGGTGCTGTAACATATTAATGGAGGCTGGTGGTGCTGTGACATTAATGAGGCTGGTGGTGCTGTAACATATTAATGAGGCTGGTGGTGCTGTGACATTAATGAGGCTGGTGGTGCTGTGACATTAATGAGGCTGGTGGTGCTGTGACATTAATGAGGCTGGTGGTGCTGGACATTAATGAGGCTGGTGGTGCTGTGACATTAATGAGGCTGGTGGTGCTGTGACATTAAGAGGCTGGTGGTGCTGTAACATTCATGAGGCTGGTGGTGCTGTGACATTAATGAGGCTGGTGGTGCTGTAAATATTAATGAGGCTGGTGGTGCTGGACATTATTGAGGCTGGGGTGGGACATTAAGAGGCTGGGGTGCTGTAACATATTAATGAGGCTGGTGGTGCTGTGACATTAATGAGGCTGGTGGTGCTGTAAATATGAATGAGGCTGGTGCTGGTGACGTATGAGGCTGGTGGCTGTGACATATTAATGAGGCTGGTGGTGCTGTAACATTTGGAGGCTGGGGTGCTGTGGCATTAATGAGGCTGGCGTAACATTAATGAGGGCTGGTGGTGCTGTGACATATGAGGCTGGTGGTGCTGTAACATATTAATGAGGCTGGTGGTGCTGTATCATCTGCGAGCTGGTGTGCTGTAACATATTAATGAGGCTGGTGGGACATTAGAGTGCGGTGTAATATTATGAGGCTGGTGGTGTGACATTCATGAGGGTGGTGGTGCTGTGACATTAATGAGGCTGGTGGTGCTAACATATTAATGAGGCTGGTGGTGCTGTAAATATTCATGAGGCTGGTGGTGCTGTGACATTAATGAGGCTGGTGGTGCTGTAACATATTAATGAGGCTGGTGGTGCTGTAAATATTTACGAGGCTGGTGCTGTAACATTAATGAGGCTGGTGGTGCTGTAATATTAATGAGGCTGGTGGTGCTGTAATATTATGAGGCTGGTGGTGCGACATTAATGAGGCTGGTGTGCACATATTAATGAGGCTGGTGGTGCTGTAACATTAATGAGGCTGGTGGTGCTGTAGACATTAATGAGGCTGGTGGTGCTGTGAAATATTAATGAGGCTGGTGGTGTGGACATTAATGAGGCTGGTGGTGCTGTAAATATTGGGAGGCTGGTGGTGCTGTGACATTAATGAGGCTGGTGGTGCTATGATTAATGAGGCTGGTGGTGCTGTGACATTAATGAGGCTGGTGGTGCTGTAACATTGATGAGGCTGGTGGTGCTGTAACTATGTGAGGCTGGTTGCAATATTTATGAGGCTGGTGGTGCTGTGACATTAATGAGGCTGGTGGACTGTGACATATTAATGAGGCTGGTGGTGCTGTGACATTAATGAGGCTGGTGGTGCTGTGAATATGAGGCTGTGGTACTGTGACATATAACGAGGCTAGGTGCTGTGACATATTAATGAGGCTGGTGGTGCTGTGACATTAATGAGGGGGCTGGTGGTGCTAACATTTAATGAGGCTGGGGTAATGAGGCTGTGTGCGTATTATGAGGCTGGTGGTGCTGTGACATTAATGAGGCTGGTGGTATGTATAAGGCTGTGGTGCTGTGATTAATGAGGCTGGTGGTACTGTGACATATTAACGAGGCTAGTGGTGCTGTGACAGTAATGAGGCTGGTGGTGCTGTAACATTAATGAGGCTGGTGGTACTGTGACATATTAACGAGGCTAGTGGTGCTGTGACATTAATGAGGCTGTGCTGTGACATTAATGAGGCTGGTGGCTGTAACATTGATGAGGCTGATGGTGCTGTAACATATTAACGAGAGGCTGGTTGTGCTGTGATGTTAATGAGGCTGGTGGTGCTGTGACATTAATGAGGCTGGTGTTGTGACATATTAATGAGGCTGGTGGTAACATATTAATGAGGCTGGTGGTGCTGTAACATATTAATGAGGCTGGTGGTGCTGTAACATATTAATGAGGCTGGTGGTGCTGTGACATTAATGGAGGCTGGTGGTGCTGTAACATTCATGAGGCTGGGTGCTGTGACATTAATGAGGCTGGTGGTGCTGTAACATATTAATGAGGCTGGTGGTGCTGTGACATTAATGAGGCTGGTGGTGCTGTGACATATGAGGCTGGGGTGCTGTGACATTAATGAGGCTGGTGCTGGAACATTAATAGGCTGGTGGTGCTGTGACATTAATGAGGCTGGTGGTGCTGTGACATTTAATGAGGCTGGTGGTGCTGTAAATTCTGGAGGCTGGTGGTGCTGTAACATATTAATGAGGCTGGTGGTGCTGTGACGTTAATGAGGCTGGTGGTGCGGACGTTAATGAGGCTGGTGGTGCTGTGACGTTAATGAGGCTGGTGGGCTGTAACATATTAATGAGGCTGGTGGTGCTGTGACATATGAGGCTGTGGTGCTGTGACATTAATGAGGTTGGTGGTGCTGTAACATATTAATGAGGCTGGTGGTGCTGTAACATTCATGAGGCTGGTGGTGCTTTAACATATTAATGAGGCTGGTGGTGTTGTGACATTAATGAGGCTGGTGGTGCTGTGACGTTAATGAGGCTGGTGGTGCTGTAACATATTAGTGAGGCTGGTGGTGTGACATTAATGGTTGGTGCGACATTAATGAGGCTGGTGGTGCTGTAACATATTAATGAGGCTGGTGGTGGACGTTACTGGAGGCTGGTGGTGCTGTAACATATTAATGAGGCTGGTGGTGCTGTGACGTAATGAGGCTGGTGGTGCTGTAACACATGGATGGTGGTGCTGTAACATTCATGAGGCTGGAGGTGCTGTGGCATTAATGAGCTGTTTGTGGTACAATTCATGAGGCTGGTGGTGTGGATAATGAGGCTGGTGGTGCTGTAACATATATGAGGCTGATGGTGCTGTCTATGAGGCTGGTGGTGCTGTAACATATGAAGGTTGGTGGTGCTGTAACATTCACGAGACTGGTGGTGCTGTAACATTACTGAGGCTGGTGGTGCTGGACATTCATGAGGCTGGTGATGCTGTGACATTAATGAGGCGGGTGGTGCTGTAACATATTTGAGGCTGGTGGTGCTGTAACATTCATGAGGCTGGTGGTGCTGTGACATTAATGAGGCTGGTGGTGCTGTAACATATTAATGAGGCTGGTGGTGCTGTAACATTCACGAGACTGGTGGTGCTGTAACATTTCAGGCTGGTGGTGCTGTAACATTCCTTAGGGCTGGTGGTGCTGTGACATTAATGAGGCTGGTGGTGCTGTAACATATTTAATGAGGCTGGTGGTGCTGGACATTAATGAGGCTGGTGGTGCTGTAAATATTCATGAGGCTGGTGGTGCTGTGACATTAATGAGGCTGGTGGTGCTGTAACATATTAATGAGGCTGGTGGTGCTGTAACATTAATGAGGCTGGTGGTGCTGTAACATAAGAGGTGGTGGTGCTGTAACATTCATGAGGCTATGGTGCGTAACTTTCATGAGGCTGATGGTGCTGTAACTTTCATGAGGCTGATGTTGTAACTTTCTGAGGCTGATGGTGCTGTAACTTTCATGAGGCTGGTGGTGCTGTAACTTTCATGAGGTTGGTGGTGCTATACCAGTCTGAAAGCTGTTGGTCTTCCCCAAATCTCATGTTGCGTTTGTTAACCTGTCCACCAAGATGAAAGTGAGCTTCATCAGTAAAGAAAACATTACCAGGAAGTTTTTTTTAATTTTCTATCCATAGGAAAATAAACAAAATTAAAGGTTAAAACTCTAGATCGTTACGAACAATTCTGGGAACTGTTGTTCGTTAAGTCCCTACTAACTGAAAAAAATTTCGTGTTGACTTGCTTGGCGAGGCCTGTAAAGTTTGCCTGACAGTCCCGATCAAGGTACTTGGTCCTGATATTGTCAGGTGTTCTTGCAGATTTTCGGCCTCTTTGTCCCTTGATCTGTAGTTCCAAATTTCTACACAACAAGTTTAATTGTTTTGGTTTATGTATTTCCTGAAAATTGAATTTGTTTATGAGATTCCATTTAGTATCAACCACTGTTATGGATTATTAATACCTCTGGTTAACAGGCATGGTGACACACTATAACACTTCCAATGATCCCTTGATAAATTAGGTTAGATGTCAACCTGTTTCAAAACCATGGACAAGGTATAGTGTAATCAAGTTAATGGCAGTTAATTAGATAATTATCGATCAGTTATGTTAGAAGGTAGGTAAACCGCATAGTGACAGTTTTCTTAGTGTACTTAAAATACTTACACATAAAATAATAATCAAGAGACCTTGATGCAGGCCAGAACTTAACATAACTGCCTTTATTTAAATCATTACACAAGTACAAGGAGGGTTAATATTAATTAATCACTTATAAGAGACAATGAGGTGGTCTGTGCATTTTATCACCAAAACCACATAACGTATATTATATCCCCATCAATGATTCATTTCAATAGTTCTAGTAAGATTCCTACATGCTGACGACAGAAACATAAGTATATGAGTAAATGAATATATATGTAAAGTACGTTTGTCTCGTCACTGGTAATCACGACACTTTTAATCGGCGTTTCACAGTAGGTAGGGGATCTCTTAATACATATTTTCACACTGGTATAACTAAGACTAAACAAAACCCTATGAACCGATAAGTTGGCTGGCCACACGAAAGACTCGGAGGTGACCCAGCGGAGACGTGCAGCACTTGGAGAGATGATCCGTCAAAAAAATTTTTAATTCATAGTACTGTTAAGTTATGAGGGTATAGGAGTGAATGACGCTCCAGAGCCGGTACGAGAGAACTTAATAGTACAGGTATATCAACTAGTAATGGGGCGTGGCATATGGTGACGTCACTTTTCGACTCTAATATCACATATAACATCTGGCGATGTGAAGAGGAACATAAGAACATACGAATGGTGGAAACTGCATTGGGCCTATTGACCCATACTAGGCAGCCCCGTTTACACCCAACCCCTATCGCTCATATCTGCCCAACCAATATTTGAAGCTACACAGTGTGTTCGAGTTAATGATGATGTTTGGTAACTTGTTCCACTATTCCATTTCTAAACCAGTGTTTACCTATTTCGTGCCTAAATCTAAATTTGTCTAATTTAAAACCATTGCTACGAGTTAGCTTATGGTTGGATAATTTAAGTACCTCTGTTATATCACATTTAATTAACCCTGACTTCCATTTATACACCTCGATCATATCGCCCCTTACTCTACGTCTTTCGAGGGAGTGCAAATTCAGATGCTTTAATCTGTCTCTATAGCAAGGTTCGTAATGCTCGGGATAAGTCTTGTCATCCTCCTCTGAATGCTTTAGGATTCAATAGCCTTTCTATAGTACGGTGACCAAAACTAAGCTGCTGTATAATCCAAATGAGGTCTCACAAGTCTTGTAATTAATACTTCTTTGTATGAACCCAAGTACTTAGTTAGCCTGTTTTATGATTCCTACTTATCATTACCTCTAAATCTTTCTCACAGTCGGTTTTTCTATTTTAACGTTGTTCATCTGGTACCTATATGGTTTCTCTTAGGAGACGGGATAAGCGTTAATGGAGACAGGCGCCAGGATGTCGCTTCTCACGTTGTGCTCTAGTGTCTGAGGAAATTTCCATGAGCGACGTGGTGAACTCTTCTGAATGCGTAGCACAACTAATTTTGATTTTATTTTTTTAATACAACAAAATTTAGGACCACTGCCTATGAAACATGAAAAAAGTATAGTAGAGTACATTATCATTAATTATTATTATTATTTTTTTTTTTTACAGGGTTTAGCCCACCCTGCACAGGTCACTGACCCACATCGGGGCCTGGGGGGCGAAAATGTATTAATAAGAACATAAGAACATAAGAATGGAGAAACTGCAGCGGGCCTGGCCAATACATACTGGGCAGTCCCGTTTACCCAACCCTATTGCTCATATAAGCATCCAACCTGTGTTTGAAGCCTATTCAAGCGTATTCGAGTTGATGATGATATTTGGTAACTTGTTCCATTCATCACCTCTGTTTTCAAACCAGTGTTTACCTATTTCACGCCTAAATCTAAATTTGTCTAATTTAAAACCATTGTTACGAGTTCGCTCTTGGTTGGATAGTTTGAGTACCTTTGTAATGTCCCTTTTGTTTAGCCCTGACTTCCATTTATACACCTCTATGTCGCCCCTCGCTCTGCGTCTCTCGAGTGCAAATTAAGATGCTTTAACCTGTCTCTGTACTCAAGGTTCCTAATGCCCGGGATTAGTCTTGTCATTCTCCTTTCGATTCTTTCCAAGGATTCTATATCCATTCTGTAATACTGTGACCAGAACTGAACTGCGTAATCCAGGTGAGGTCTCACGAGCGTAAGATATAATCCTAAGATGACCTCGCTAGTCTTGTAACTAACACTCCTTTGTATGAACCCAAGTACTTTATTAGCCTTGTTATGAGCAAAAACACATTGTTTACTTGGCTTAAGGTTCCTACTTATCATTACTCCTAAATCTCTCTCGCAGTCGGATTTCTCTATGGCATCGTTGTTCATCTGGTATCTGGTTTCCCTGTTTACATCTCCTATACTGAGTACTTTACATTTGTCCACGTTGAATTTCATCTGCCATTTTTCAGACCATTCGAAAATTTTTTTTAGATCTTCCTGTAGTTTTGCGGAGTCCTCGTCAGATTTAATAACACGTCCTATTTTAGTGTCATCAACAAATTTACTTATGTTGCTGTCTATGCCGATATCTATGTCGTTTATGTATATAATAAATAATAATGGTCCAAGTACTGAGCCTTGGGGGAACTCCACTTGTGACGTTGCTCCAATGGGACTTAGTGCCGTTAATGCTCACTCACTGTTTCCTGTCCTGTAACCATGCCCTAATCCATTTAAGGATGTTACCTTTGATGCCATGTGCTTCTACCTTTCTAATTAGTCTTTCGTGGGGGACTCTGTCGAAGGCTTTGCTAAAGTCGAGATATACCACATCATAATTGTGCCCCTCGTCCACCGATTCGAAAACTGATGAAAAGAATGTTAACAGATAAGTTAGACAAGAACGTCCGCTTGTGAAGCCATGCTGGGAATCATTGATCAATCTGTGCTTCTCCAGGTGATTTCGAATAGAGTTTGAAATGATTGCTTCCAGTAATTTGCCTACTATTGATGTTAGACTGATTGGGCGGTAGTTGGAGGATAGTGATCTATCCCCCTTCTTGAAAATCGGTATTACATTCGCTATCCTCCAGGATTCTGGCACTACACCTGTTTTTAAGAACATGTTAAACAACTATGCTAAGGGCATACTAAGCTCTTCCTTACATTCCTTTAATACTCTGGCAAATACCTCATCGGGACCAGGTGACTTATTAGGCTTTAGTTTGTTTATTTGCTTACTAACATCGTTAATAGTCACTACTATCTCGCTTAATTTGTTTTCTTCTCTATCTCTGAATAGAATCGGTGCCTCGGGTATCATGTTTAAATTTTCGGTGGTGAAAACTGTTGAAAAATATTTATTCAAATTATTGCTTATTTCTCCGTCGTTATCAGTTAGCTCGCCGGTATCTGACCATATTGGTCCAATCTTTTCTCGTGTTTTAGTTTGATACATTTGGTAGAATCCTTTGGGGTTTGTCTTTGCCTCCCTTGCTATCCTTACCTCATTATTCCTCTTGGCTTTCCTTATCTCGGTTTTAACCCTACTCGCCAATATCTTGTAATAATCCTGGAGGTAAATTTCGCCACGCTTTATCCTTCTACCTGTAGCCTTCCTTTGGCCAATGATGTTCTTTAAATAATTATTTATCCATTTAGGGTCATTGTTGTCTGATCTGAGTTTTTTGTATGGTATGTTCTGCCTTTGTGCATTAAGTAACTCATTATTTAAATTGTCGTGGAACTCGGCAATCTCAGATCTCGTTATCAGGTCGGAGTCATCTGTCAGGTTTACGTGCCAAGCGCACACCCCTCTCTCAGCTGCCTCTTTAAACTGTCAAAGTTTGCCCTTCTGAAATCTGGTACTTTAGTGGAATTTTTCTTACGTCTGCCCTGAAAATCTAACTGGAATCTAATTTCTTTGTGATCGCTGTTTGCAAGTTCGTTCCCTACCTCGACATTGCTAATGAGGTTTTCTCTGTTCGACAGAACTAAATCGAGTATATTATTACCCCGTGTGGGTTCGGTTATATGTTGACTTAGGAAACAGTCCTGGATTGTCTCGAGAAAATCCTCTGATTCAAAGTTACCTGTAAGGTCAGTCCAATCTATTTGTCCAAGTTTAAAGTCGCCTACTATACAGACTTTGTTGTGTATGGAAGCCCTGCTCATTTCATCCCAGATAAGTCGCTCATTGACTCTATCAAGATTGGGAGGTCTATATATTACTCCTGTGATTAATTTTTCCCTACCGTCGATTAATTCTATCCAGATAGTTTCTGTATTCCGCTCAGTTTTTATTTCTTTACTTATTTCACACTTCAGATTATCCCTATCATAGATTGCTACTCCGCCCCCTTTCCTGGTCTGCCTATCCGTATGGAACAGTTTGTAACCCGCAATTTGGTATTCGACCGGCAACTCACGTGAGTCTAGGTTGATCCATGTTTCAGTGAATGCTATTATATCGACTTTTTCGGTACATACCAAGGCCCTAATATCATCCATTTTGTTTCTCACACTTCTACTGTTCGCGTAGTAGACATTTAAGTTAGTCATGTTCTGAGTCCTCCCTTTATCGCGTTTAGTTTTAGTTTTAAACTCCCTGTTTAATTTAGTTTTGTCATCATTCCTAACACTATTTCCCTGTAATCTCTTACTTATTATTATTAATATTATTATTATTATTATTATTATTATTATTATTATTATTATTATTATTATTATTATTATTATAATTAAAAAATCATAATAAATAAACAAATGAAAAAAAAAATAAAAATAAAAAATAATAATAATAATAGCAAAGAAACAAAGAAATACAAAAATGAAAAAAAAAGATCAAGAGTGAGAAATGATATACAATACGTACAGTATGTTGTGTTGTCAGAGTGAGAGAAACAATTGAGACCCTGCAATTGTGTGTAAATGAGGTAGAAAATCAGATCATCAACCTGGGACTTGGTCACAATTTTCGTGGTGCCATATGGCAGCAGGGTCTACCATAAGACAACACATTATGCTTCCAATATCTTCCCAGGCGGTAGTACCTTCCTGTTTGATAGCTGCTTCCCATTAGTTACAATGTGCCAGCTTTTTAGAAAGAGATAAATCACGGTGATATATATATATATATATATATATATATATATATATATATATATATATATATATATATATATATATATATATATATATATATGCAAGCAAATCACTGTAGATGCAAGCGTGATCCAGGTATATACTGATAAACTACAAGGAAAGAAGAAAAACATCTATATATATATCTATATACAGTATATATATATATATATATATATATATATATATATATATATATATATATATATATATATATATATATATATATATATATATATATATGTGTGTGTGTGTGTGTGTGTGTGTGTGTGTGTGTTACATTTCCTAAAAGTGCTGTAATGTACAAGGTCAAAGGTCAGGGTTACAACTATGATACAAGAATATCTATAGCATAACTCAAGCAAGACGTAAATACCGTAGTAGTTATACTTCTCAATACTACAGTCGCGTCAACTACGACAAATGTTGCGTTAAAGGTCAAGTGCTGTAATCAAGATCACAGCTTCGAGTGCAGTGTTTACGATCTTGTGTTTTTATAAACGAATATCAGTGTGTTCAAGCATTAGGTGTTCAGTCAGTAGTCAGCAAATACATAATGATCACATTTAATCACATGTGTAGAAGACCCGCACTGTCTATGTACTCCATTTGTATACATGCAAAGTCTATGCATGTTGGTTGTATACCATCACTAACTTTCTGTCTGTCTGTCTGTGACTATGTGTGTACAGTAATGTACTGTTTGTGTACACTATTTGTAAACCTGCACCATGGACACCATTTGTGTTGCTTCAGAGTGCATGCACAGTGTTTGTATACCTGCACTGTACATAATTTGTGCACTAGCACTCTCATATGAACGAACAAAGCCTTGGGTTCCTGGCCGGTCCTAACACTATATCTGTTTGAGTCTAGTTACAAGATATTTTCCGGAAGTAAAACATTGTTGCTGGGCGCCTAAATTGACATTAACACATTGAGAATATTCACAATGAAGTTAACAGTGCGCCATGTGCTCACCTTAACGCCTGTATAACATGTCTACAGTTACCTACTCACACCTGACTTGCTACCGTACACCAAGTGAAGCCTCGGCCACTACCACGTGAAGCCTCGGCCACTACCACGTGAAGCCTCGACCACCACGACGTGAAGCCTCGAACACTACCATGTGAAGCCTCGGCCACTACCACGTGAAGCCTCGGCCACTACTACGTGAAGTCTCGGCCACTACCACCAGAAGCCTCGTTCACTACCACGTGAAGCCTCGGCCACCGCGACGTGAAGCCTCGGCCACCACGACGTGAAGTCTCGGCCACTACCACGTGAAGCCTCGGCCACTACCACGTGAAGCCTCGGCCACCACGACGTGAAGTCTCGGCCACCACGACGTGAAGCCTCGGCCACTACCACGTGAAGCCTCGGCTACTACCACGTGAAGCCTCGGCCACCACGACGTTAAGCCTCGGCCACTACCACGTGAAGTCTCGGCCACTACCACGTGAAGCCTCGGCCACTACCACGTGAAGCCTCGGCCACTACCACGTGAAGCCTCGGCCACCACGACGTGAAGCCTCGGCCACTACCGCGTGAAGCCTCGGCCACAACTCAGACACCATGTGAATACTTGGGCACACTTCAAACACCACGTGAAGCCTCGGTCACCACCTCATACACCACAGGAAGCCTCGGTCGCCACCTCATACACCACAGGAAGTCTCGGTCACCACCTCATACACCACAGGAAGCCTCGGTCACCACCTCTAGAAATAACTTGTTTGAAGAAATCTAATAATACTATTGCTGCCTTGGTGATATTGCTGCTTCCTGTTGTGTTATTTTGCACCCCGACCCAGTCCCGTGTCCAGGAGCCATACCATGTGAGTCTCGACTGTTCCTTCTTCATTTGTTTTCTTGGTCGTCCGGGCGACAATGGACGAGTTGACGGTTTTGGGTAAACGCAAGAAATACACTGCCACGTTCGGAGAGTGATACGGCATATATAATTGGTAATAAAAGTTTAAATTTCTGTTGCAATGACGTCGCCACCTACCCTGCAGATGACGCACGGATGGAGACACAAGTCAATTTAGAAGTATGACATTGTGTGGACTTTGTTTTGAGATTGTCTGATGCTAGGTAAACATGACAACATAGTGCTGTTATTGTTTTGATGATTCACTAATGAACCACTGGGATATATCATCATTTATATTAATTAATGGGTAAAATTTTACTTCAACTACCATAAGTATTTGGATGTTTAGATTCGAGATAGGCTATATTGGGTAAATTTTAAGTTTTGGTCATCCCTGAACTTAGACATGCACACTATGTTTTTTCTGATGGTTTGCGATGTGTTGTGAACGATTTAGACCAGGGGGCCAGATTTAATATGAGTACACAGTATGCGGGCCAAGTAACATAATTATGAGCACTTCACAATCACCTCTTAGGTGAGTAGTACGACAAAATAAGAAAGGTGGATTTAGTCTGTGCTCATGCGAAACCCTTAAAAACAAACAAATCAAGTGTTTACTTACCTTGATCAATCTTATTGTTTGCTACTGCTGCTTTCTGATAATTGGCACCTCTTGGTATGGACCAGTGCATCAAAGTGTGGCACTAACGACTGAGCTGTAGCAACCTTCAGTATTGAATCAAGGTGCGCATCAGTAAGTTGAGACCGAAGCCGAGACTTGTTCAAGTACATCACAGAAAAGAGTTGTTCACAGACATATGTACTTCCGAACATTGACATAATCTTTGAGGCAAAACATTTAATCCTGAGATAATTTGGTCCAAAATATTGATAAAATGTGTCAACATTAACACTCGAAAACGTGTTCCTCAACACAGAATCACACTGGAGCTCATTGGTGATGTTGATTGAGTATATTGTTCTAGGAAACAGCAGACTATTTTATTCAGCTGAGGGATACACTCACTATTTTGTTTTAGCTCCCCAAGGTAAGGCTGGAGCAGCAAATGGGCCGTGGGCCGCAGGCAAGAGTGTGTCGGGGCGCGTGCGGCCGACAGGCCGCATGTTTGACACCCCTGATTTAGACCTTCATTTCTATCGGAAATCACTAGTTTTGAGTTACTAACCCCCCTTACCGATGTATGTTAAGCTAACCTTATAACTTATCATACCCTAACCTAACCTAACATATGATCTATATTTTCTTATACAATCGAAAAAAATTTTGCTACAGAAATCCTGTAGAGATAATGTGTCTTATTGTTTAAAGTACTTAATCCCATAGTCAGAATCTTAAGGTTCCCCAGATGACCAAAACCAAAATAATACCAATATTGTTTGGAATGTTTATACTATGAAATTTGTAGTAGGGGCAACTAATATCCACTGAATTAGTTAATGTGCTTAGTAATATTTATATATTCAGTATAGCATTACTGTGTTGCACAGTAAAGCAACACAGGCAGATGAAAGAAATTTACCAAGAGTAGATGTCTCTATGATAGCAGAGTATTATCAAGAACTCGGCCATCCAGCTATGAAGCACGTTAAATTACATCTGTCATCTGATCATCTCAATCCCATTCCCTGGCCATGGTCGTCCCTAGCCCTTCCACAACATTAAATATAGACATCATTGACGAAAACTTACATTTTCCAGACATGAAATAGAGAACAGTGATGAAAACTTCCATGATGGAAGTAAATACACACGATGATACTTGAGCAGTAATTTATTTTAACTTAAAAATAAGGTATGCCTGTGTATATTAATATTGTATAAGGCCACAAGTCCTGTATTTCTGCTGGTAACAACTCATACACCACATCTGGCTGTCTCGAGGCTCCTGCTCTGAGGCTCGCACCAGTCAGTGATGTCACAACCAATCACAGCTTTTCGCTGTCACGTGACTTTTTAGCAACTTTAACCCTTATTTGTTACACTTTTTTGCCTAATTTATTTAAAATGATCATTAATATAGTGAATTTAAGTGTTTACTCTACCTATTGACCAGCCATCTTACGAAAAAATTCCGACCGTCAACTCGTCCATTCCGACACCGTTTGAGCCAGGAAGCTGATTGATGGACACAATGGCAACCAAGGACTTTGTTATATCGGTTCTTTCTTTAGCGTTTGACTCAAATTGTACACGGCCACCACCCACCCCCTCCCCCACCTCAACCTCCCCTTCTTACTGTCTTCAGGTGTCGCGTGAATTTCGGGGCGGTGTAGATTGAACGTACCAGGTCTTGTTATATTTGTTTTTAATGTGTTAACTACTACACGGAAAGTAATTCTCTTTGTATAAAAGAGATGTACCACTGCGTAACAATGACCTTGTAAGAGTGTTGTTGAGTGTGAATTTCCCTCTCACAATAGGTTGAACCTTGAAACTGGATAACTGGATAACTTGTGCAACATAACAAAAATATATATGGGAAAAGGCTGGATAATATGGAAATGTAATACTGTATGGATAAACAAGACTATCAACAATCTAAACATTAATTTACTATAAAACCTCATACACAAGTATTTATATACAATTTAATCTTATTGATATGTAACACAAACAGGTAACTTGTACACCACAAGGAATCATTATTAAAATACCCCTTGGTACGATAGTTTGAGTTGTTCACACTGTTATATAAGCATGAATTCTGACGAGTAACCACCATCATCACTTATCTCAGTCACTAATACCGGCAGGCTTAAATAATTATCTTAAGAGTGACCTTGGGAGTAAACCGGTGACCCCCCGGCTGATACAGATCTCCTCCGGGCCAAAATTGTATACTCTTAATGAACAGCTCAATGAATCGAACCGAAACACTATAACATAAACCTATAAAACCTGTATTTATATACAATTTAATCTTATTGATATGTAACACAAACAGGTAACTTGTACACCACAAGGAATCATTATTAAAATACCCCTTGGTACGATAGTTTGAGTTGTTCACACTGTTATATAAGCACAATTCTGACGTAACGTAACCACCATCATCACTTATCTCAGTCACTAATACCGGCAGGCTTAAATAATTATCTTAAGAGGACCTTGGGAGTACACCGGTGACCCCCCGTGATACAGATCTCCTCCGGGCCACAATACATAAACTCTTTGAACAGCTCAAAATCGAACCGAAACACCGACTAAACCTAAATGAGTCACCACCAAACCAACGAAGGATCAACGTTGGCACTCATCCTGACAGACCTACTGGGTCGCCACCCATGAGTTCATCTCGGTGCCAGAAGTACCATGAAGTGAAGCAGAATACCCTCACTCACTCACTCATAATAAAAAGCACTACCCCACGTATCTTTAAATAATCTCTAAGAATATATGTGCTAAATATATAAATTATCATATTATCCGAGTATATTATACTCGGACCTTTGCGTATATTGAAAGATTTTCAAAATTTTACTACGAAACAAATCTATTTAATTTAAATTAATTTAAATTTTATTATTTTCTTTATAAAAAATATACGTAAGCTGAATGTGTTTATACGAGATTTGCAGATAGTGAAGGCTGGCCCTAAGACGTGTCATTACACTGATAGTCACAAGGAGTCTCATAGCTGCCGCCAGCCTTAATGGTGCGACTTATTCAGTTATCTGTGGAAGTAACTGTCCAAGATAGTGTTGGTGTGTCAGGGTCAGGAGATATTGCTACCCCTCCCTCCGTCCCGCCACATCCTCTAGTATCCCCTCAAGTATTGCTGTTTGTTGTACATTTTTCTCTAAATGAGTGATATAAATTGATTAAGTATCAGATAATGAAGGTAGGCTCAGTAAAGAGGGTGAGGGAGAAAGTAGTGATAAACTGAGTGACGGCAGTGTTTGTGTGTCTGCACGAGAATCTAGGAACCTACTTTACCGATCTGTCATGATGATGGATGGCGTTATATGTAGTGATGATGATGGATGGTGTTATATGTAGTGATGATGGATGTTGTTATATGTAGTGATGATGGGTGGTGTTATATGTAGTGATGATGGATGGTGTTATATGTAGTGATGATGGATGGTGTTATATGTAGTGATGATGGATGTTGTTATATGTAGTGTTGATGGATGGTGTTATATGTAGTGATGATGATGGATGGTGTTATATGTAGTGATGATGGATGATGTTATATGTGTTAATGATGGATGTTGTTATATGTAGTGATGATGATGGATGGTGTTATATGTAGTGATGATGATGATGTTATATGTATTAATGATGGATGTTGTTATATGTAGTGATGATGATGGATGGTGTTATATGGAGTGATGATGGATGATGTTATATGTAGTGATGATGGGTGGTTTTTATATGTAGTGATGATTAGACAATAAAATAATAACAGTTTAATGCTAAAAAATATACTTTGCTGTACCATTGTAGTGAAAAACATGGTGGAACTTACATACACCGTTAATGAACTATTGATGGAAGAAGAAGTTTTGGGGACTGAACAGTGACACAATGTGGAGCCTCCCGGAGGGTGGCGTCCTACCGTGGCCAAGCGAATGGCGTTTCTGCTAGTATATATATATATATATATATATATATATATATATATATATATATATATATATATATATATATATATATATATATATATATCTTTTATATATATAATATATATATAATATATATATATATATATATATATATATATATATATATCTTTTATATATATAATATATATATATATATTATATATATATTTATATATATATCTTTTATATATATAATATATATATATTTATTATATATATATATTCATATATATATATTTTATATATATATTTTATATATATATATATATTTATATATATTTTTTTTTTCCAAGGGAAATGCTACTGCACTGTTTCTGGGCTGCAAAAGTAAGATATATGCAGCTTTAGCACAACTCAGAAAAAGTCCCCAGTCCTACTTTATTCAGTAGAATTGTTACATCCTCCCTGGTTCCCGATCTTCAATGCTTGTTCTCAACGAAGAGTGTTACACTCTTGTGTCTCGTCAAAGATATGCGCACCTTGCTGATGAGGGTGTCAGGATCAACCTGTTGTGGATCCCCTCTCACCTTCGTTTCCTTGTACATGAAAGAGCTAATGCTCTATCCAAGCTTACGCAGTACTGTAAACACTGTTGAATAAAATCTAGAATTGTCAAACAGAATCATACAAAGAAAAACAATAGAATTTACTGATGAATTTGAAGCAAATATAGGAATGAACACCATTGATAAGATGTATTAAGCATGAAGCAAGGTCATATTGCCAGCGATATAAATATCATGCAGATGTGAACAATATAAAAGGTAAAGTGTGTGGCCAGACATGGCGACACACTGGAACACTGCGACCTAGATTGTAAGAAAATACAACGTTTTAGGGACAGGTCCAAGCACACACACTGTATGTAATGGAAGAACACTTTATTCCTGATTGTAAAATAGCTGCCATCTTTATTCATACTTAATAAATATAGCAACCACTTTGTAAAGATCTTGACACCAGGTACAGTACTTATAATACTCAGTGCCACAACACCTGACCACTGGGGTATAGTAAAGACACTTCGTGACCTATGCTCCATAATCCTTTTGCGCTACTGCTCCCACGATAAGCGTATCATCACTGCGCCAGTATGAGACTATCATCACTGTGCCAGTATAAGACTATCATCACTGCGCCAGTTTAAGACTATCATCACTGCGCCAGTATAACAGACTATCATCACTGCGCCAGTATAACAGACTATCATCACTGCGCCAGTATAACAGACTATCATCATTGCGCCAGTATAACAGACTATCATCACAGTGCTAGTATAACAGACTATCATCACTGCGCCAGTATAACAGACTATCATCACCGCGCCAGTCATCATCACTGCGCCAGTATAACAGACTATCATCACCGCGCCAGTATAACAGACTATCATCACCGCGCCAGTCATCACTGCGCCAGTATAACAGACTATCATCACTGCGCCAGTATAACAGACTATCATCACCGCGCCAGTCATCACTGCGCCAGTATAACAACTATCACCGCGCCAGTATAACAGACTATCAGACTATCACTGCGCCAGTATAAGACTATCATCACAGTGCTAGTATAACAGACTATCATCACTGTATAACAGACTATCATCACATTGCTAGTATAACAGACTATCATCACTGCGCCAGTATAACAGACAGACTATCATCACTGCGCCAGTATAACAGACTATCATCACCGCGCCAGTCATCACTGCGCCAGTATAACAGACTATCATCACTGCGCCAGTATAACAGACTATCATCACCGCGCCAGTCATCACTGCGCCAGTATAACAGACTATCATCACTGCGCCAGTATAATAGACTATTATCACCGCGCCAGTCATCACTGCGCCAGTATAACAGACTATCATCACCGCGCCAGTCATCACCGCGCCAGTCATCACTGCGCCAATATCATCGACTAGACACATGTACAATCTCCCACAGACTGACAGACAACCGACACTCCACCTCTTCCCCTCAGGCCGTCAACACAAACAAATTCAGGGTTTATAGCGTCTTGTACCCGTTTACCATATTTACTTGTTATGTGCGTGTAAGACCTGCTGCGTTGACCAATAACTAATACAAAGGAACTGTGTGGCTTAGGTGACGTCCAGAATAGCGAGGTGTACAGTAGGTTGGTGTTCAGCGTGAGTACATGCTGTTGTGTTCCCACAGCCACGTGATATACTGTGTGACACCACGGCCTGTTTTCACTTGATTCTTATTCTTTTTATCTGCATTTATCTTTTATATTTTTTATTTCGATAATAGTTTTGAAGGTTATGTGTACAACCAACTGTTGGGTTGACGTCTTTAATTAGGGGTGAAACTGTTGTATAAATATTGCTATACTCTGTGTGTGTGTGTGTAATAATAATAATAATAATAATTAACGGTTTATTGAAAAAGTTCTGCAGCCCGAAGGCTGAAAATATACATTGGACATAAATGACTTATTACATACATTGGTGGTTTAACAAAAGCCTTCATTAGAGAAAGGTGAAGGAACATACAGTGAACATACAGATTAATGTAGGTGTTGAACAGCAAACACGTAGTGTAGTAACTCCCTCCCAGATGGTGTGAGGAGGGACCACGTGGTGTAGTAGTTCCCTCACAGATGGTGTTATGAGGGGCCTCACGTGGTGTAGTAATTCACAGATGGTGTTATGAGGGGCCACGTGGTGTAGTAATTCCCTCACAGATGGTGTTATGCGGGGCCTCACGTGGTGTAGTAATTCCCTCACAGATGGTGTTATGAGGGGCCTCACGTGGTGTAGTAATTCCCTCACAGATGGTGTTATGAGGGGCCTCACGATGGTGCGTCCCTCACAGATGGTGTTATGAGGGCCTCACGTGGTGTAGTAATTCCCTCACAGATGGTGTTATGAGGGGCCTCACGTGGTGTAGTAATTCCCTCACAGATGGTGTTATGAGGGGCCTCACGTGGTGTAGTAGTTCCCTCACAGACGGTGTTCTATGAGTGAGGTGTGGTCCCAGGCCTTCCTATCGTAGACGGATTAACACATCGCTGGTTGTTGGGTCTCCGCCGTTATCACTGGGTACCTGGGACCTCACTGTGTGAAGGTCAACTTGGGTACCACTGTTACTGTTGAGTTGTTCTCACTGACTTAAGCACTGTTCACCACTGTTCACCTCTGTTTAACACTGGTTCCATTCCTTTCCTAAATGAAATAGTAACTTCTGGCGTGAACTTGTTGATATTCCCGTGGGGAGGAGGGTTCAGGGGAGGGAGTTGGTATGGGCCAACTTAACAGTTGACCTGGCTGCTCGGAGAGGAGCGCCAGGTACGTCTTGACCCTTCGGTGGTCAAGGATGAAGTGTGTGTGTGTGTGTGCGTGTGTGTGTGTGTGTGTGTGTGTGTGTGTGTGTGTGTGTGTGTGTGTGTGTTCTCTGATGCAGTAACTAAGACAAGGTCAAGCGTTGAGTAATGTTTGTAAACTTAATTATATTATAGGCCACCTGTGTGTGACTCAGTAATCCCGCTCAGTGGTAACTGTCCGTACAATACAGTACAGTACCGTGAGAAGTATGATAAAATAATCTTTTACACAAAAACCAGTGGCAAACTATTTGATCATCACTTTTAGATGACAATGGTTACAGCTTTGATGGAACCATATGAACAGTCGCCCCTCGTGTTCGAGTGTGGCCACCAAAGCCTGAATTTCTTAAGATGTAGAAGCTGTCGCCAACGATTAATCCAAGGAGACTGGACAGCTCGCCAACTGCACTGCCAAACCATCATCCTAAACGCGAGTATGCTCATGGTTTTACCCTGCCTGAGGATCGATTGCGCCCTGCATTTTTATACAAAGTCTTCTAGACATTTTAACATCGGCACCTGGATTGGCCCACGTCTTCACGTATATGACGTCATGCATGCATGACGTCACGCCCACCACTGAGATGCCGAGTCGTAAACCACATTCAGTATTCTTAAACTGAAGGCTGGATTTTATATTATAGTATGTCTTAATTGCATGACCCTCAAATTTGCAACATTAATGTGGGGGGGGGGGGCTATGAATTGTTGGAATTTTGTATTGATCCTTTATATTTTTCCAATAATAGACAATTATCTATCTACATCTGCTGCAGAAGAGATCTTGATACAGAACCCACGGATAACACAGTTCAAGCTTAGGCTATCCCGAGCTTAGCATCACTCAACCTAACCTAACCCAACCCAATCTTCATCTCACCTAAGCCTGGCGCACCTCAACCTTAGCTTCACCCAAACTCAAGCTAACCCAATCTTAATATTACTTAAACGTAACCCAGTCCAAGCGTAACCCAAACTTAACCTAACCAAACCCAGCCTTAACCTAACCCCACCTTTACCTAACCCAAGCATAACCAAACCCATACCCCGATACCCTAACATCACCTAATAATCCAACCATCTCCTAACTCAACCGTAGTTTCATCCTATACCAAATGTTACCTAATTTAACCCTTCACCTAACATGAGCCATCGTAACCCTAACCTAACTCAATCTAACCTAACTCACTTTTCCCCTAACCAAACCTTAACCTAGCTTTACCTTCACGTAAGCCAATCTTAACCTATCCCAATATTTACCTTACTCAGTTTTACCCAAACACAAGCTTAACCCAAGATTAGTTTTAGGTAACCCCTAACATTAAGCCACGTTTAACCGAACAGAAGCTTAACATGAACGAAGTTTAACCAAAACCACGCTTAGTTCACCCATGACTTAATCTAACCAAGCCTATCCTATCCTTAACCTAACACCGCGAGTACGATTATTTAACCCCTGAATACGATGACTTAACCTCTTGAGCTTGATGACTTTTTGGGTTATGACATGGTGCTCAAGGGGTTAAGATACACAGAAAACAGTCTGCTCGTGCAAGGAAACTGTGGGGATTACCACGTTGGCAGACAAAGCATGGACAGACACCTACAGTACACCAGGTAGTTTGTGTGAGTAAAGACAACGACTGTCGAGGAATGTTTGCATATTGAAGGAAGCTGTAGATCAACCCCAGACTCCAGTAGGTCTACTACAATAGGTCTGCCCCAGACCCCAGTAGGTCTACTACAATAGTTCTACCCCAGACCCCAGTAGGTCTACTCCAGTAAGTCCATCCTCAGTAGGTCTACTTCATAAGGTCTACCTCATTAAGTCTACTCCAGTTGGTCTAAGCCAGTAGGACTACCTCATAAGGTCTACCTCATTAGGCCTCCACCAGTAGGCCTTCCTCAATAGGTCTACCCCAGTAGGTCTACTCCAGTAGGTCCATCTCCAGTAGGTCTACTTCAGTAGCTCTACTCAGTAGGTCCATCTTCAGTAGGTCTACTCCAGTAGGTACCATCCTCAGTAGGTCTACTCCAGTAGGTCTACTCCAGTAGGTCTACCCAGTAGGTCTACCTCAGTAGGTCTACCTCTGTAGGTTTACCTCAGTTCGTCTACTCGAGTAAGTCTACCTCAGTAGGTCTACCTCAGTAGGTCTACTTCAATAGGTCTACCTCAGTAGGTCCAGTAGTTCTACTCCAGTAGGTCTACCCAGTAGGTCTACCTCAGTAGGTCTACCTCTGTAGGTTTACCTCAGTTCGTCTACTCGAATAGGTCTACTTCAGTAGATCTACCTCAGTAGGTCTACTTCAGTAGGTCTACTTCAGTAGGTCTACCTCAGTAGGTCTACTCCAGTAGGTCTACCTCAGTTGGTCTACTCGAGTAAGTCTACCTCAGTAGGTCTACCTCAGTAGGTCTACTTCAGTAGGTCTACCTCAGTAGGTCTACCTCAGTAGGTCTACTTCAGTAGGTCTACCTCAGTAGGTCTACTCCAGTAGGTCTACCTCAGTAGGTCTACTTCAGTAGATCTACCTCTTTAGTTTACCTCAGTTGGTCTACCTGTAAAGAGGGGGAATTTAAGTAGAAATAATAGTAAGAAGTTATAAGTCGTAGGTTAAAGTGAGGAAGATTGGTAGTGTGGCCGGTTAGTTAATTAACTGTTAATATATTCGTAGGGGAAATCTTCTAAGCATCACTTTCAATACAACTATTTATTAATTAACTGAATGGCATGGACACATTAATAGATCAATATATCGACGTTACTATACAATGACTCTCGGACAACAAACATGAAATGAATACGCTTCCCACCGTAAGTAACTCACCCTTGCATCGCTCTAACAAAGACTCACGTGTGACTTGAGGGAGGCCCAGCAGGTGCTGCTGGACTAAGTCTCCTGTGGGAGACTGCTAGCCGGGGCTCGGTGCTGGGGAAGGAAGTCTCCCTCTGGGGAGGAGCTGTCGGCCCCTCCCCTGTTACAGTGATGATCCGAATGCCAATGCTAGGAGCTGCAGGCTCCTAATCTCACTGTAGGGTGTGTCAACCAATGTGGGTTACCACGTGAGCATCTACTTACTGTTATATGTGCTGTTATTCTGTGGAGTGTAAGCTATGGTCTGATAAACAGTCATTACATACCTCAGTAGGTCTACCTCAGTAGGTCTGCACTTGAAAGAATTTTCTACAAGATTTTCCCTTTAGAGTCTAACCGAACAATGTTTCGTGATTCGAGAAGCCTTAGGTACCACGGTGACGAGTATCTGTTGGAATTTAAAGCAAAACAATAATCTTTAATCCATCGTGGAATTGAGATTCGAGTAAATAAAGCATTGGTGACCCTCGACCTTGTTTTAGTTTCTATGCTTGTGCTGTACATTTTTGTTGGTGTTCTTTATGTGCACTTGTTTACAAGGTAACACCTTTTGGCGTCAAAACAAAAGCACCTCCTATTGGCACAGTTTTGGTGCCCCACTTGTTATGGTAGATCTGGTGCGAATAAATAACTAGCTGATGTTTCGGCGTCAACGACAACACTGAAAGGAGAAATAGGTTATATAACCACAGTGAAACGCCACACCAGCAAAAGGTTACAAATAAACATATATAATGGGATAAACAACGCATAAGTGGTGAAGAAAGAAGGCTTACTGCTGCTGACTGGTCGAAAAATAACCAGGGCCCATGAATATGTTGGCGTCATCCTTCAGATGAAGATACCATGCGACGACGAAAAATTTTGTTATATTGTGATGCTATTTCTATGTACTTGCTTTCTCTATTTGATACGAGTCTCAGCCAGGCAGCTTATCTTTCTCTCTTAGTACAGGATATGTTTACTGAGGCACAATGCTAGACTGTGTTGAGTTCTCACTTGTGTTGGGAACGGCACCCGACAGGCACATCAGTGTTGTAAAAATAGTCTTGACACTCTTAACTAATTTCGTTGTATGATGTGAGCCAACTCTTGACTTTTATAGTCATCCAGCCTCACGTTGTGTATCTGTGTGTGTGTATGTGGAGGGTAAAGTGTTTTTTTTTTTTTTGAGGATGTTTGTGTACCTACGACAGAGAGAGACAAATAGATAAGTGGTTGATGCATGTGTGTGTTTGAAGGGGAGTGAGTAGGAAGAGGTCAAGTATAAACTACACACACCCACACCCACACACCCACACACACACGCACTATATTAACTTACGGATCCTTGAGAATCGAGCCCTCGTCAGCTGTCGCAGATGAACAGCGTCACCGTTGCCATGGAGACAGCCCAGCCGGCGCTCGAGATCAAAATGTAAACAACATTTGGCGCCAGATACCACAGGTACGCATCTCACTTCAAACCCAATTAAAAGCATTTGTACATAGTACACATAACACTCGCCTTGCACGCAATTTAGTGAAAAGTATAAATGGTGCACTAAAGAGAATATGAGTCATAATCGATTAGAATGTGAGTAGGCGAAAATCGTTTAGGTAAAAGTTGGGCGGGGAATTTTCCGTACCAGGAGTGGGATGAAGCCCATGGCAACCACTCAAGCTGTAGCGCTCTCCTCCCTCCCTCCCTCTTAACTTCTTTGTCTCCCCTACGGCTTCCTCTTTGTCTACTCCCCTTATTCCACTAGATCTTTCCTCTTTGCAATCTGTTATCTATATTCTACTAAGAGTGGTTCTCAACTTTTTTTCTAATCATTTCCCCCCCTTTTCGTTACTAACTGTATATTATATATACTCTATTTTATATATTTTTTTTTCGTGTAGTTTTGCGTGTTTACTTATTTGTTTATAAAACTGGCATTTATTTTGACTGCTTGAACAGGAAAATGGAAAAGAAGAAAAGAAAATGGTACTTATCAAGTCTATTACTGATACATTATTACAACATACTATCTCTATAATGATATATTATTGCAATACACAATTGCACATTGACTAAGAAAAAATTAGCATTTCATCTTGAGTTTAATGTGATTTCTGCGGCTGCTTAGCTGCAACCAGGGCTGGAATACGTGGCTGAGTGACAGCCAATGCACATCGCAGATTGTCTTCCAATATCTTATAACTTTTTCCTAGCTTTGGTTTTGTTAGCAAGTAATGGCGAAAAGCCAGTGTCACATGTGTATGTTGGTGAAGTTGGAAAAAATTACGCGAAAAGTTAGTTTGCTGACTGTTGGGTAACTTTCAATTATGGAACATGACTCATGGTATATGACAAGCTTATCCATTAGCAAGCTTGAGATTTTTTCTTCAGATTTACTTAGATTCTAATAAGCTAATTCCAGATTATGCAAAGGGTTTAAGTTGCTTAAAATTAATCCAAACAGGAAACTTATTTCGAAATAACGCTATATGCATAACATTATCTGAACGCCTTCAATAATGTGCATCTGTGGTAAATGTATAAATTACCGTGCTTGCTGTCAATACATGGATCCTTAGAAAACACTCTGGATTCTTGCTTGAGACAAGGTATATACAGTAGAATAATAGGTAGCACCACTCCCATAGACTCTGTAGTGATCGAAAAAATTAAATAAAAACTACAGATATTGAGGTTTTGTTGAAGTTTTCTTATGCTATGAAGTGCTGCATTAGCATAGAAGTTAGTGTATATTTTCTGTTCTATTGCGATTCTTAAATTAAGAAAACACAATAGCTCATCAGTGTTGCTGATTGGCTGGCGATGGTAGTTTGTCTTTTTATGGATTTCCACAAAATCATAAGCTTGCAAGAAAATGGATAGAAGAGTGTAAAAGAAAAATCTCTGCCCAAGCCTCAACCAAGTAATGTATTATGTTCTGATAATATTTTCCCCTCTTATAATATTTTCTTCATTTGTTAATACTAGATTTAATATATTGTCACCTTTAGTAGGTTCTGTAATTAGTTGTTTTAAAAAATTGTCCTGTACTGCGTCTAGGAAGTCTTCAGATTCATAATCACCTATAATGTTGTCTTAGTCAATATTTCTGAAGTTGAAATCCCCCATAATGCACAGGCTCTTGTGTATTGCTGCCCTACTCATTTCCTGCCATATTGGCTGAGCTGCTTCTTTCCCAAGACTTGGGGGCCTGTAAATCACTCCCATAATAAGTTTTTCTCTTCCTTCCGCAATTTCTACCCATACAGACTCGGTTCCTATTTCACCCTTTATTGTATTATTAATACAACATTTTAATGTATCCCTGATGAAGATTGCGACCCTTCCCCCACTTCCTACCCTCCCTGTCCTTGTGATAAAGGTTGTACCCTTCTATGTGGTAATCTGATAAAAAGTTCTTGCTCGCCAAATTCATCCAAGTTTCGGTGATTGCTATGACGTCTACATTCTCGGATCATACAACCACTCTCAGCAAGTTTATTTTATTTCCAACGCTCCTACTGTTTGTATAGTATATATTTAAACCTACCCTTCCCTGGTCCTGTTTTACCCCTTGTCCTGAGTGACCAATTTTACTCCCCAGGACCTGCTTGTTTTTTGACTCCCACTTACCCTGACCTCTCTCTACTGGTGAAACGCCCCCTTTGGAGTGACAGTTTCATGCTCCAGGGATGCAGACAACATCCTTACCCCAACCATTGCTTGCACAATGTTTTTCTAGCCGGCAATTTATAGCAATTGCCCTGGACAGCCACTCACCGCCAACCCCTCTTCTAGGCAAGACTTCACATACTATCGGGATCCTTCCCCTATCTCTAACCTTCCCTAGCACCTCCCTACCTCCTGAAAAGTTCCTCACTCCTAACCTTTCCTATGTTGTTGCCTCCTACACTAAGACACACTACTGGCTTGGTACCCTCCCCTGACAAAACCCTATCCATCCACTCATCTACATACCCTATCCCAGCCCCAGGAAAACACACCTTAGTCGTTTCTTCTCTCTTTCGCAAAAAGTCCAATCTAAGAACCTCACCTGGCTGTTCTTAACTACCACGACCTTACCATTGGGCAGGGTCTGACCAACTGCCCTTTCCTCTCCCGCCACCACACCGTCCTGCCTCTTCTCTTCCTCGCCAGCTTCCTCCAACACATGATAGGAGTTACTGCACTTCATACCCTGGTCAGCTTTCCTGAGTCTGACCTTAGACCCCTTGGAGGCAACCACTCTCCACTCCTGCTCCTCCTGACCCTCCTTTGTAGATGCCCTGCTAGGCAGGACACCTACCTGAAGGAGTTCAGTCCTGAGGGCTTTGTTCTCCCCCTTTAAAACGTCCATCTCTCTCCACAACTGCTCCAGCTGCAACTCCAGCTGACTTAACAGAGTGGCCGGGGATCCGTGTCTCCCCACACACTGTCCCTCTTCCTTCACAACACAACGGCCCACGGCGGCCATTTTCTCTGGTCACTAACACGAGCACACAGGGGCACGTCCTTCTCCAAGCTTGTACTCTGATGGGCATCAAATGTATTTTCGGTTTGATTATAAATGATAATTTGGTGGTCAGGTTCCCCCCCCCCTATTAATTTCCGTAAACGGTATCAGTATAATAACTTCAGCACAGATCTAATTCATAGCTGAGTGTCTAAGTCACTGAAAACCTTGTATTCTGATTGGTTGATGCTGAGTGCATGATAAGTTCACTGACTTTCGTCCAATTTTTATCAAATTTTACGTGATGATTAACTGTGTGTTGGTGTGAATATAATACTACTACTACTACTACTAATAATAATAATAATAATTAACGGTTTATTGAAAAGGTTGTGGAGCCCGAAGGCTGAAAATATACATTGGACAAAAATGACTTATTACACAAAGACATGGGGTGGGTGGGTCATTTAACAAAAGCTTTCATTACTGAAAGAAGAAAGAACAATGATTGAACATGCAAACTATTATAGTTTACAATTGATGGCCTGGGCTGGTCATGGAGACACCAGGTGGTGTGGTGCTCACGTGGTGCAGTAACTCGTCCTCGGGTGTTGATATGAAGGACCTCACATGCTCATGGGGACACTGGGTGGTGTGGTGTTCACGTGGTGCAGTAACTCGTCCTCGGGTGTTGATATGAGGGACTTCACGTGCTCATGGGGACACCGGGTGGTGTGGTGTTCACGTGGTGCGGTAACTCGTCCTCGGGTGTTGATATGAAGGACCTCAGGTGGTCATGGGGACACCGGGTGGTGTGGGGTAGTGTCACAGTACCTCACCTTGCTGGGTGGTGTTGTGTTATCTTGTAGTCAGGTGTGAAGCCGACCCACTGTTGTTCCCATGGTGGACTGATTAGCACCTCCTGGTCAGAAGATGGCGGTCAGTTCCCAGGGGTGCTTATCTCACTGGTTGGTCACGGCTCTCACTGGTACTGTCTGGTGCTGAATTCACTGTCTTAAACACTGTTCATTACTGTCCAACACTGGTCTCACTTCTTTCTGAAACGAAATTGTCACTTTCGATTATGTTGATATCCCGGTGGTGAGGATGGGTCGGGGAGAGGGACTTGAGGAATGGGCTGAACATTGGCCAAGGGGGGGCTGCTGCTTAGCAGGAGCAACGCCTGATTAGGTCTCGACCCTACGGTGGTCAAGGATGTAATAAGGTTTATGTGTTCTGATATCTAATATACTATAGGAATAGCTGTGTGTCTGTGTGTGTGTGTCTGTTCTGGGCAGCCGAAACGTCACACTCGTTTTTCATCAAACTTGGTGGAAAAATCGAAAAAATTCGTAGAGTGGAACAAACCTGGTCCCATGTCGAAGGTTTCTTTAGGAAGGCATTAATTAACCATTTTATTTACGCTGGAAAACGATGTTGCTGTACGCTGCCAGCCTTCCCGCGGTTGCGCGCTAGCCAAGCACGAGCGTTCGAACTTTCATGCTTTGGTAAACTGTACCACCGGACTCGCCTCCGGGCACAAAGTGCCCACGATCACTTGTCAAATATACTATAGGACAAGGCGTGTCTGTCTGTTTGTGTGTGTGTGTGTCTGTTCTGGACAGCCGAAACGGCACTATCATTTTTCATCAAACTTGGTGGAAAAATCGCAAAAAATTTGTAGAGTGGAACAAACCTGGTCCCATGTCGATGGTTTCTTTAGGAAGACATTAATTAACAATTTTATTTACGATGGAAAACGATGCAAGTCTACGGACTTGGTGCACCCTAATTAACCATGCAAATCTACGGACTTGGCGCACCCTCATTCACTGTACGCTGTCACGAGCGTTAAAACTTTCACAAGGCCCCGAAGGGCCCGCGATCACTTGTCTAATATACTATAGGAATAGCCGTGTGTGTGTCTGTTCTGGGCAGCCGAAACGGCACAATCGTTTTTCATCAAACTTTGTGGAAAAGTCGCAAAAAAATCGTAGAGTGGAACAAACCTGGTCCCATGGCGATGGTTTCTCTAGGAAGGCATTAATTAACCATTTTATTTACGCTGGAAAACGATGTCGCTGTACTCTGTCAGCCGGACGGCGGTTGCACGCTAGCCAAGCACGAGCATTCAAACTTTCACTGGGCACGAAGGGCCCACGATCACTTGTTATTACTATGCGAATTATATTTTTGTGTTTACTCCACTGACCACCTGTCTACAGTAACCTTACTCCACTGACCACCTGTCTACAGTAACTACTCCGATGACCACCTGTCTACAGTAACTACTCCGCTGACCACCTATCTACAGTAACTACTCCGATGACCACCTGTCTACAGTAACTACTCCACTGACCACCTGTCTACAGTAACATTACTCCACTGACCACCTGTCTACAGTAACATTACTCCGCTGACCACCTGTCTACAGTAACTACTCTGCTGACCACCTGTCTACAGTAACTACTCCGCTGACCACCTGTCTACAGTAACCTTACTCCACTGACCACCTGTCTACAGTAACATTACCCACTGACCACCTGTCTACAGTAACATTACTCCGCTGACCACCTGTCTACAGTAACTACTCTGCTGACCACCTGTCTGCTGACCACCTGTCTACAGTAACCTTACTCCACTGACCACCTGTCTACAGTAACCTTACTCCGCTGACCACCTGTCTACAGTAACCTTACTCCATGACCACCTGTCACCTGTCTACAGTAACTACTCCGCTGACCACCTTTCTACTGTTACTACTCCGCTGACCACCTGTCACAGTAACTACCTGCTGACCACTCTGTCTCTTCAGCCCACTGACCATCTGTCTACAGTAAACCTCCACTCCCACCTGTCTACAGGTAACTACTCCGCTGACCACCTGTCTACAGTAAGTAATTCCGCTGACCACCTGTCTATAGAAAGTACTCCGCTGACCACCCTATAGTAACTACTCCGCTGACCACCTGTCTACAGTAACTACTCCGATGACCACCTGTCTACAGTAACTACTCCGATGATCACCTGTCAACAGTAACTACCTCCACTGACCACCTGTCACAGTAACCTTATTCCGCTGTCCACCTGTCTACAGTAACCTTATTCCGCTGTCAACCTGTCTACAGTACGTCTACTCCACTGACCACCTACTGTCTACAGTAACTACTCTGCTGACCTACTCTGCTGACCATCTGTCTACAGTAACTACTCCGCTGACCATCTGTCTACAGTAACCTTACTCTACTGTCCACCTGTCTACAGTAAGTACTCGGCTGACCACCTGTCTACAGTAAGTACTCCGCTGACCACCTGTCTATAGTAAGTACTCCGCTGACCACCTGTCTATAGTAACTACTCCGTGGACCACCTGTCTACAGTAACTACTCCGCTGACCACATGTCTACAGTAACTACTCCGCTGACCACATGTCTACAGTAACTACTCTATTGACCACCTGTCTACAGTAACTACTCTGCTGACCACCTGTCTACAGTAACCTTACTCCGCTGACCATCTGTCTACAGTAACCTTAATCAGCTGACCACCTGTCTACAGTAACCTAACTCTGCTGACCACCAGTCTACAGTAACCTTACTCCGCTGACCACCTGTCTACAGTAACCTTAATCAGCTGACCATCTGTCTACAGTAACCTTAATCAGCTGACCACCTGTCTACAGTAACCTTACTCCGCTGACCATCTGTCTACAGTAACCTTACTCCGCTGACCACCTGTCTACAGTAACCTTACTCTGATGACCACCTGTCTACAGTAACCTTACTCCGCTGACCATGTGAGCTACAGACGTTAAGGCTCAGGCGAGGTAATGAACCGATTTAACTCTCATTTTCTCTGGTATTTTCCATAAATAATAATTATAGATACACTGTAACGAAACCTGTATATGTTAGGTAATATCTGCTTCCATATTCATCTTAATACTTCTTATTTCTCCTATACTCTACCTGTGGTTGAGTGCTTGTTTCCTGCAGGTATCTTTATTCTTAATACTACTGGTATTCACCTTGTGTTCTACTCGTGCTCCCTCCTCTTGTTATTTATCAGTGTCACAAACAAATGTTTCCTCATACCCCCACCTGCATTACTATCATAATCATATCTTAATTTTTTCGCTTGCTTAATGCGCACTCGTGAGAAGCACCGGCTGTGTGTGTGTGTGTGTTAATATGATGAGTGTGTGTATGTATCTATGTATGTATGTGTGTGTTAATATGAGTGTGTGTATGTATTTATGTGTGTGTGTTAATATGATGTGAGTGTGTGTATGTATGTATGTATGTATGTGTGTGTGTTAATATGATGTGAGTGTGTGTATGTATGTGTGTGTGTGCATGTTAATATGATATGAGTGTGTGCGTGTGTTTGTTTTAATACAATGTGTGTGTGTGTGTGTGTGTGTGTGGTCAGCATCCTCGCCTCGCAAGCGAGCGGACTCGAGTTTGATCCTCGGGCAGGGTGAAACTATGGGCAAATTTCTTTACATCATTTGTCTCTGTCTACCCAGCAGTAATTGGGAACCTGGATGTTAATCGATTTGCGGATCATGTTCCGGGGTAATGGTTAGCCAGTGCTGTTGGTGAGTTCTCCAGTCTTCTTGGACTATTCCTTGACACTGGGTCATTGCAGCTCGTTAACTTAGGGTGTGGTTGTTGTGTCCAGTCGTGGCTTGACCACACATATATATATATATATATATATATATATATATATATATATATATATATATATATATATATATATATATATATATATATATATATATATATATATATATATATATATATATATATATATATTCTCCCATGGTCTGAATATATGTGAGCCACTTAGGCTTTTTTAACAAGCTGTTGGTGTTATGGTTATCTTCTTGGTACTTCCAAACACTGGATATCAGTCACATATTGCGTCACTATGCTGAGGCATTGGAGCATGAAACTGGTTTCCCTCGAGTCTCCGGTGGCTTCAGTGAGTATAGAGCCCAGCTAAATAAGAACTCCAAGATTCTATTGGAATAAAACAGCATTTGTGTGTCAGGGTCTTGTACTTTGCCTGCTTTTGAATATGCTATAAACTTACCACCCTCCCCACTCTAGGAGAGACAGAGAGATATCGGGATCGAAGCGCAGGTGTAATTCCATGCCAGCCATCTGTTTGACTTTTTCCAAGGAAGCTTTGTGATTCTCATGGGGCACTAGCTGTTAGATCGAATTTTTATAGTTCCTTGTTTGCTGGGTAGCCCCAGCAATTTATGCAGAGACACGCGTACACTGTACACTGTACTATATACACAGGGACAACAAGGTAAATGGCTATTACACCACAGAGAGCCTGAGTCTAAACGAATACTTAAGGAATGCATTAGGTGGCCAGTAGGAAGTTATAAGTGATGCACACTGCCTGTCTGTGAGCCTTCTCCAGGTCAGTTGATGCCCTGTCCAGCAGGTCTGAGGCATTATGGGCTGTTCATGATCCTTTGTGTTTATTATTGAGGCCGGTTGGGTCCCCCACTGGGTGGTTGACTCCAACTTTGATTTGTATCTGTCCTGATTTATTTTAATCCTTTTGGTTCTTCATATGGCGTTTTTTTTTTAATTATTAGACCATCAAAGAACGACCTTAATGGCAGACACTCTACCACAGTATGTATCATAAGTCTTCTCTTCCTTTGTTTGGTATTATTTATTAGAATATTAGACCACCTGACAGCCTCCATGGATGCATGGCGGCTCATCCAAAGTCATCCAAACCTAACCTAATCTAACCTAATGTTTGCCTCCTACAACTTGGATCCCTCAGCATGACGTGTCTGCAAAGCATCTATGTGAGGTTCAGTTTGCCCGACCGTTTCTGTCTGTTAACTGACGCCCTGGCTTCCCCATGACGACTCCGTTTTTCATGTATCGATCATCATGAAATTTCCCAAGTGCGTTGCTCTGGTGTAGAGGAAGGTCTTTATCGATTTGGGGATCAAAATTTCAAAGGTCAAATGTGCCAGTGTTGAAGATTTAATGTTGATTTCCTCATGGTTACTCCAATTTCCTTTCTGATATGAAGAAACATCAGTGGTATACTGTCGTGATAGAGGCTATTATAGTGATGGAGGCCAGGAAGAAGCAGAGGTATGATTTGCCCCTCACTTAAAGGTCGTTGTTTCTAATTATATATTTTCATGCAAGATCCCTCACAGTTAATACTATTCTCAATATAAACAATAAAGTCTCTCGGTTGTCCAAGAGAGAAAAATCATTTTTATATCTCTCTTTAATTCTTTCCCCTTATAAATTTTTCCCAAAGGAAAATGATGCTGACATAAATGATAATGTGTGTGTGTGTGTGTGTGTGTGTGTGTGTGTGTGTGTGTGTGTGTGTGTGTGTGTGTGTGTGTGTGTGTGTGTGTGTGCTTATAATAACCTATATGATAAAGTGTACCTGGTGATGTTATACTGTACCTGGTGATGCTGGTGTACCTGGTGATGCTACCTGATAGTGATGCTAGGCTGTACCTGATGCTAGGGTGTACCTGGTGATGCTAGACTGTACCTGGTGATGCTAGGCTGTACCTGGTGATGCTAGGGTGTACCTGGTGATGCTAGGCTGTACCTGGTGATGCTAGGCTGTACCTGGTGATGCTAGACTGTACCTGGTGATGCTAGGCTGTACTTGGTGATGCTAGGCTGTACCTGGTGATGCTAGACTGTACCTGGTGATGCTAGGGTGTACTTAGTGATCTTTTTATGCGTTTGGATACCCACTTGTGAACATGCGTATGCATGACAGTTAATGGTCTCATGTGTATGTATGCCTATGGGTGGATACATGTTCACATGTGTAGTATATTGACCACGTGTGCACATGTGTATATATTCCTATGGATGTTCGCATGTGTACACGTTTATATACATATGGTGGCCTCGTGTGCATGTGTATATGTATTCCTGTTGATGGCCACGTGTACACATGTGTGTGAGCGTCTCTTCGTGGGGGCCAAGATTTGGCACTGGTGGTCGAGATATTTTAAGAAGCGTAAAACTTCGTCTTGAGGAGACGGTGATACATTCGGCCTCCCTGACGTCCCTATTCACTCCTACCTTGATTCTCACACTCACTCATGTCCCACTTAATTTACACACATACTCAGTTCAGATTACATTCATTCACACTCACTCACTCACTCACTCCCAATATTCACACCCTCGCTCACTCCCTATATTTACTTACTCATGTCTCCCCTACACATACACTCGCATCCATCGTTATTTACTCAGGCACTCAAGTTTACCCTCTTACTCATATTTCTTGAATTACTCATCAACTTACATCTCTTGATTCACTCATCCTCATGAATCCATCGATTTATACTCACGCGTTTCTCTAGACTTAGTCATATCTCCTGATTTCTCAGTTACTAGCGCTATTTCCGTCAAATTTTCCGTTTTCTCTTTTTCAAACGGGTTGTTAATTTTTCTAAGGTGTCTCGCTCATACAAAAGTATTGTTTCCGCTTGACTGATTTACGCCAATTTCCGTGGTCAAGTCAAGATCTATACTCGATATGAGGATATTTATATAAATAAATATCGAGTAACGTAAAATAAGTAAATTTAATTCTGAATGTATTTTTTATTGATTTTGATATACAGCTGATATGTTTGTTTACACTGAGCGGTTTGTTTACAATTGACGAACTCGGAAAAACTGAAGCGCTAGTTCTCTATGCGTGTGTAACAGTGCGCGCTCAGAATTTTTTTTTTTAAATTTGTGCAGATACATTCAAATTTTATCCTAAAAGGAAGACAGTTTCCAGGATCGGTTCCTGAGGGTCGGACCCCCCTCCCCCCTCCCTTTTCATCAGAAAATGTCAAAACTTTTTCATTAATGCATTATTGCACTCAAGAGTTTTTGCACAGTAAAAGGTAATTACTATTGACCTCAGAATAACTCCTAATATCAAGTGCACATGGCTTCAAAATGGCCTCAGAAATGTCCATGATATTGGTAGGATTTCCCCCAAAATTGGGGGGACTTAAACCGTCCCCCCCCACCCCCAGCAGGGTAGGCTCGCTGTGCTCACCATGTTCCCCCACTTCTTGGACAGTGAGAAAATATTAATACCCACCACGGAGTCAGCTATCGTCTGTCTCCGGACAATTTACGCCAGTGTGAGCAGGCCCTCGCATAATCACACCCTCCATGGTTCACTCACCCACAGACGCCTTCCATGGCTTGTTCATTCACCCACTGACGCCTTCCATGGCTTGCTCATTCACCCACTGACGCCTTCCATGGCTTGCTCATTCACCCACTGACGCCTTCCATGGCTTGCTCATTCACCCACTGACTCCTTCCATGGCATGCTCATTCACCCACTGACGCCTTCCATGGCTTGCTCATTCACCCACTGACGCCTTCCATGGCTTGCTCATTCACCCACTGATGCCTTCCATGGCTTGCTCATTCACCCACACACGCCTTCCATGGCGGTCATTCACCACAGACGCCTTCCATGGCTGGTCATTTGACCCACTGACGCCTTCAATGGCTTGCTCATTCACCCACTGACTCCTTCAATGGCTTGCTCATTCACCCACTCACGCATTCCATGGCTTGGTCATTCACCCACTGACGCCTTCCATGGCTGGTCATTCACCACTGACGCCTTCAATAGCTTGGTTCATTCACCCACTGACGCCTTCCATGGCTTGCTCATTCACCCAAAGACGCATTCCATGGCTTGATCATTCACCCACTCACGCCTTCCACGGCTCTCATTCACACTAGACCGCTCCATGGCTTAGTCATTCACCCAATGACGACTTCATGGCTTGCTCATTCACCCACTGATGCTTTCCATGGCTTGCTCATTCACCCACTGACTCTCCTTCCATGGCGCTCATTCACCCACTGACGCCTTCCATAGCGGTCATTCACTCACTGACGCCTTCAGGGCTTGGTCATTCACCCATTGACGCCTTCCATGGCTTGCTCATTCACCCACTGACTCCTTCCATGGCTTGCTCATTCACCCACTGACGCCTTCCATGGCTTACTCATTCACCACTGACTCCTTCCATGTTTGCTCATTCAACCACTGACGCCTTCCATGGCTGTCATTCACCCACTGACGCCTTCCATGGCAGTCGTTATCACCCACAGACGCCTGCCATGGCTTTGTTGTTCACCCACTGACGCCTTCCATGGCTTGGTCATTCACCCACAGACGCCTGCCATGGCGCTCATTCACCCACTGACTCCTTCCATGGCTTGCTCATTCACCAACTGACGCCTTCCATGGCTTGGTCATTCACCCACTGACGCCTTCCATGGCTGTCATTCACCACAGACGCCTGCCATGGCTTGCTCATTCACCCACTGACTCCTTCCATGGCTTGCTCATTCACCCACTGACGCCTTCCATGGCTTACTCATTCACCACTGACTCCTTCCATGGCTTGCTCATTCAACCAATGACGCCTTCCATGGCTGCTCATTCACCCACACACGCCTTCCATGGCTTTCTCATTCACCCACTGATGCTTTCCATGGCTTGCTCATTCACCCACAGACGCCTTCCATGGCTTGCTCATTCACCCACTGACGCCTTCCATGGCTTGCTCATTTACCCACTGACGCCTTCAATCTTCCATGGCTTGGTCATTCACCCACTAACGCCTTCCAGCAGCTTGCTCATTCACCCACAGACGCCTTCCATGGCATGGTCATTCACCCACTGACGCCTTCCATGGCTTGCTCATTCACCACTGACGCCTTCCGCTGGCGCTCATTCACCCACAGACGCCTTCCATGGCTTGCTCATTCACCCACTGACGCCTTCCATGGCTTGCTCATTCACCCACTGACGGCTTCCATGGCGGTCTTTCACCCACTGATGCTTTCCATGACGCCCATTCACCCACTGACGCCTTCCATGGCTTGCTCATTCACCCACTGACGCCTTCCATGGCTTGCTCATTCACCCACTAATGCTTTCCATGGCTTGCTCATTCACCCACTGACGCCTTCCATGGCTTGCTCATTCGCCCACTGACGCCTTCCATGGCTTGCTCATTCACCCACTGACGCCTTCCATGGCTTGCTCATTCACCACTGACTCCTTCCATGGAATGCTATTTCACCCACTGACGCCTTCCATGGCTTGCTCATTCACCCTGACGCCTTCCATGGCGCTCATTCACCACTGACGCCTTCCATGGCTTGCTCATTCACCCACAGGCGCCTTCCATGGCTGTCATTCACCCACAGACGCCTTCCATGGCTTGCTCATTCACTCACAGACGCCTTCGCAGCGCTCATTGACCCACTGACGCCTTCAATGGCTTGCTCATTCACCCACTGACTCCTTCAATGGCTGCTCATTCACCCACTAACGCCTTCCATGGCTTGGTCATTCACCCACTGACGCCTTCCATGGCTTGCTCATTCACCTCTGGTTCGCCTCATTCACCCACTGATGCCTTCCATGGCTTGCTCATTCACCCACTGATGCTTTCCATGGCTTGCTCATTCACCCACTGACGCCTTCCATGGATTGGTCATTCACCCACTGACGCCTTCCATGGCTTGGTCATTCACCACCAGACGCCTTCATGGCTTGCTCATTCACCCACTGACGCCTTCCATGGCTTGCTCATTCACCCACTGGCCTTCTTCCATGGCTTGCTCATTCACCCACTAGCTCCTTCCATGGCTTGCTCATTCACCCAATGACGCCTTAAATGGCTTGGTCATTCACCCATGACGCCTTCCATGGCGGTCATTCACCATTGACGCCTTCCATGGCTTGCTCATTCCTACAGCGCCTTCCATGGCACTCATTCACCCACTGACGCCTTCCAAGCGCTCATTCACCCGCAGACGCCTTCCATGGCTTGCTCATTCACCCACAGACGCCTTCCATGGCTTGCTCATTCTCCCACTGACGCATTCCATGGCTTGCTCATTCACCCACTGACGGCTTCCATGGCGGTCATTCACCCACTGACGCCCTCCATGGCTTGCTCATTCGCCCACTGTCGCCTTCCATGACGTGGCTCATTCACCGTTGTCGCCTTCCATGGCTTGGTCATTCACCCACTGACGCCTTCCATGGCATTCTCATTCACCCACTGTCGCCTTCCATGGCTTGCTCATTCACCCACAGACGCCTTCCGCGGCTTGCCTATTCGCCCACTGTCGCCTTCATGGCTTAGTCATTCACCCACTGATGTCCCATGGCTTGCTCATTCACCCACACACGCCTTCCATGGCTTGCTCATTCGCCCACTGTCGCCTTCCATGGCTTGCTCATTCACCTACTGATGCTTCATGGCTTGCTCATTCACCCACACATGCATTCCATGGCTTGCTCATTCACCCTCTGACGCCTTCCATGGCTTGGTCATTCACCCACTGACGCCTTCCATGGCTTACTCATTTCACCCACTGACGCCTTACATGGCTTGCTCATTCGCCCACTCTCGCCTTCCATGTCTTGCTCATTCACCCA